>NW_019154094.1:22748171-22908302 GCF_002288905.1 Enhydra lutris kenyoni | reverse complement strand
TGGGTTAAAGCCTCTGCCTTTGGCTCAGGTCATGATCCCAGGGTCCTCGAATCAAGCCCTGCATTGGGCTCTCTGCTCAGCAGGGAGCCTGCTTCCTCCTCTCTCCGCTTGCCTCTCTGCTTACTTGTGATCTCTGTCTGTCAAATAAATAAAAATCTTTAAAAATTAAAAAAAAAAAAGAATAAAGTTGCCACCTAGAAGCCATGAAAGAAAAATATCAATGAGGCAAGAGAAATATGAGCAAGAAACATCCCCAGATAGGTCACAGAAAAATAAATATAAATGGCTCTTACTCGTACTAAAAGATGTCTGGCCTCACTTGTAATAAGAAAAACGCAAGTCAGAACTGTACAAGGATATCATTTTTCATCTATCAAGTTGGCAAAGATCCAGTTCAAAAATTTCACGACGTGTTCCGTAATAAGTAGTGGAATTAGGTACTCTCCTACAATGCTGACAGGGGCGCCAAATGGTACCACCCTTTGGGGAGCTTGTTGGCAATCCCTATCAAAATTATAAATGCATTTACTTTTTTTACTCAGCAATTCACTCCTGAGAATTATTTTTACAGCTACACTTAAGCCAGCATGAAGTAAAGTGACAGTTAAACCCCATTATTGATTTCAGAGCTGTGTGCATGCATGAGCCGGAGGCTGGGGATACCTGAGCGTCCGTCTAGAGAGGAGCAGAGAAACAAGGCATGGCACGTCCACACAGGGTTACACAGCTGTGAAAAGGAGAATGCCGCTCTCCATGCCCCGTGGAAACACCCCAGGGAAGCTGTTAAGTGAAAAAAGGCAGAAGGCAAAGTAATCCATACAGTCCCCTAATTTCTTTGTAAGAAGGAGAGAAATAGATTATAGCTGTAGTTGTTTATATTTTCCCAAAAATAAATTCCAGCAGTTTAAATTAGAAACTAGTAAGAGCGGTCTCGGACACAAGTGTCAAGGTGGGGAACTGGCTGGGTAGGGTCAGGGGTTAAAACAAGACTGCATTTTATTTTATATTTATTTTTGAGCCATGGGAACCTATGACCGACTTGAAGAATACAATCAAAATAAAGAAAATACCGGGTGCCTGGGTGGCTCAGTGGGTTAAGCCTCTGCCTTTGGCTCAGGTCATGATCCCAGGGTCCTGGGATTGAGTCCCGCATCAGGCTCTCTGTTCATCAGGGAGCTTGCTTCCCCCTCTATCTCTGCCTACCTCACTGCCTACTTGTGATCTCTCAGTCAAATAAACAAATATAAAGAAAGAAAGAAAATAAAGAAAATGCCAAACATCTTCCAAAATTAATAAGTGCTTCCAAAATCAGTGAGAATTCGTATTTGAATTCTCTGTCATCCTGAATATATTTATGGCCCCACGCTGGGTGCTGAGCCTGAGGACAGGGCACTCCTTGGACAGGGAGTTAAATGCCTCGTTTTTTTAACCAAAGCCATTAATAAATGAATGAGCTTGTTGCTTTCGAGTATGGAAAAATGATCACTAGCTGAGTCTATCAACAACAACAAAGAACCAAGGGATGACAGGAAACAATGAACAATGAAATTTTCATTGTAGGAATGGGAAGTAGAAAGCAGATCACTGAAGTAAGAGCTCAGTGACCTAAAAGGGGGAAAGAAAAAAAAGGAACTCTAAATGTATTCCTTCTCTGAACTCTATAGAATACTTTGATCCACCTTCCTTTCGGGGATTTACACTTGAAACTGAAAGCCAAATACAACAGTACAGTTCTCTCCACAGGCACTTAGCTGCCTCATCATGTCAAACCTGTTAGGTCAAAGACCATGTTTCTCCCCAGAACTTTCAACTCCTTCCTGTCATTAGCCCCCTAGGAAGAGCGGGGCAGTGGGGGTGGGCGGGCGGGGGAATCACTCCAGACAGATGACTGATAAAATGACTTCTATGCCAAGAAACCAATAAAAATTTGTTCATCCATGCTTATACTTCCTGGATCCACAATAATTTATACAAAAATGCCATCTCCCTACTCCGGGGTGCCTGATTTATAGATTGGGCATCTGTTTCATATAAAGGACCCCGAATGGAACAACAATCCGTGTTCTAACAAAACAGAGCACTCATTTCATAAATCACTTTCAACCTATCAGATATCTCACACTGAATTTCTTTTAAATCCAGGCCTATTTTTCTTTTCCTCAGAGCTTGTCCCGCATGCTGCTATCAGCAGCTGCAGAACACACACACACTTCAAGCTTTTTAAAGGCTACAAAGTAGCCAGAGCACCCCTAGTCAGTCTATTTCTCTTTTGTTTATCCTGTAATAAGACCCTTTTATAAATGTTTCCAGGAAGAAATATTTAAAATTGTCCGTATTCTCTGAGAGCCGCTAGCCGAGGAATTTGCAAATATAGGGCACCTACACTGTGTCCCTCCCTGTGCCCTTGCCCACAGCAGATGTTACTAAGGGACCAGTTCTCACCCACCGCACTTGCTTGACGTCCGTCCTGCAGGTCCTCTCAGCCCCAGGTCCCAGGCGACCTCTATTAAGGCGCAGCAATGGAACCGTCCAATCCCATCACATTTCAGGTAACAGGACTGAACCGCAGAAGGGGAAGGAGATTGCCACAGACCCACGGGGAGTGGACGGTGGACCTCCACCACATTCCTCAGTCCTGATCCCTAGTATTGTCCTTCATCTGCACGAACAGGACTTGTACTTGGAAGGTCAGATATGAGCTAGTTTTGTGTATGTGCATGTGCATGCACAGTTTTGTTTTCCAGCAGAACTCTTCTTTTTTCGAAAGAAACCCTTAGACACCAAAATGATTCTCATTAGCTCTGTTTTTCAAATAAAGAATTTACTAATCACTCCAATACAAATGATTCAGAAGCTCCTGGCAGCCTGCCACTCTAAATATCATTTTGTTTTAGCAATAATCTTCTTTTCCCATCAAATATGCTTCCTCCTCAGTGAAGAAGGGATAATTGTTATTAAACAGGAAATTACTTTTCATGTGGGCTCGCACAAAGGACTGTGTGATGAGCCTGGATGCGTGGACACTACTCTCCATCACTGTTATACAACGACATGGTAAAGCCACAGTGGCTCTTTCATCAATTTGTTACATTGTTTATTAAATTTCAACTGGGTTTCATTTTTTTCTTTGTCTTCAACCGAAATCTCTTAGAATGACGGAATGTCAGAGCCAGATGGGACCTCACAAGATGTCTGATCAAACAACTATGGGAAAGCAGCAGAGTCCCAGAAAAGATTTGCCCACGGTAACAGAGTGGGGGCCAGGTCGCCTAATTCTAAGCTCCTTCTAACTCCTTATCCCACAACCTTGAGATCCGAATGAGCAATTCCCTGTCTAGCAGGTAATCCAAAATATACTGAGTTCTCTAATCAATGCTTCTCAAACTGTAATGTGCATACGAACCACCTGGGGATCTTGTTAAAAGACAAGATTCATGTTACCTAGGGCTGAGATGAGCCTCCAATTCTGCATTTCTAACAGCTCCCAGCTGACACCGATTATGCCTGATCCCCCAACAGTCCTTGGTTTAGTCAAAAGACAATCCTCTAGTTCTAGTGGAGAATCTTCACTGGAGCCCCAGTCTAACAAGTCACATATGACCATCATGTCAAGCAGGTTATCTCAGGTTGTTGGAAACTGACATACAGTTAACACAGGAATGAAGATTGGGGGAAGACTGTCTAATCAAATGAATTGGATTTGGTAAGATAAAGAAGGAGGCAAATTCATTTCTCACACTGCTGTTTTCCCATCTTCTCTATGTTTTGTTTTGTTTTCCCTTCCCTACCTCAGGTCATTATCTAGGGCAGATTCTATGGCTTCTTTAGGAACATTCAAGTATGAAAAATCTCAATTTTAGGTGTTAAAATGTCCAATGTAGTTTTAATATCAAAACTTCAGTTTTTCATCCAATTCAAATGTTTCTCCCTGCCGGCTCAGACCTAACTCCAGATAGGGAAATCAGAATGATTTGTTGTTTCTCTTTGTGTTGCCTCCAATTGTCACCACTTTCGGCTACTTCTGAACTCCACAGAGCAGGAACAGGAACAGAGAGGAGTTGATAGAAGGAAACAATATGGTCTTATGGAGCTGGGGACATAAAAGCCTAAACACTGGCTCCTTCCTTTATGGTGGCAGAAACTCACTTCCTCCTGGGGCACCTAGGTGGCTCAGTCAGTTAGGTGTCTGCCTTCAGCTCAGGTCATGATCTCTGGGTCCTGGGATCAGGTTCCACATCTGGCTCCTTGCTCTTCAGGGAGTCTGCCTCTCCTCTTGTTCTCTTTCTCTTTTAAATGAATAGGTAAAATCTTAAAAAAAAAAAAAAGAAGAAGAAGAAGAAATTCACTTCCTCCCCACTCCAAAACGAGGGACCTGTGACTGTCCTATTTCCTTAGTCACTCACAGCTGATGCATCCCCCGGTAAGTTCTGATGGTACAGAACATGGTGCCACTTCAGCCCCTGTCTTCTTCAGAGTGGAATTTTTTAAGGAGATTCAATTAAATTTATTAAGGCTGGGGCACCTGGGTGGCTCAGTGGATTAAAGCCTCTGCCTTCAGCTCAGGTCATGATCTCAGGGTCCTGGGATCGAGCCCTACATCAGGCTCTCTGCTCAGTAGGGAGCCTGTTCCCCACCCCCTGCCTGCCTCTCTGCCTACTTGTGATCTCTCTGCCAAATAAACAAATAAAATCTTTTAAAAAAAAGTTTAATAAGGCCAATGGAGCATCCATGCTCTTGGCTCAAATCTCACTCTATATGCTTTGCCAGAGGGATGGTCTCTTAACCTCTCAATGTTTAGGCTTTTCTATGTAAGTCAGGTTCTAGGCTCCCAAACTCCAGGAGAAACTGGCCAAGCCCTTCTAAGAACATTTTCACTGTGTGCCAGTAGGGGATATTCTGCCCTATTTTCCCAATCTCATAAAGAACTGTATACCATAGAATGTTAATCTCTGTCTTAAGACCCTAGAAGTGTACATTGAAGCTTGATTCCTGAATACAGAATGGCTTTGTATTTCTAATAAAACCATGCTAATCTTAATAGAATAAAGTTGTTTGGATGGCACTGAATGCTTCTTCCAATTTAGTTAATAACAGCAGTTGAGAACCTACTAATTTGTAAGCTCTCGTTAGAGTTAACACCTTAAAATTGTTACGAATTAATGATAAAAGTACTATTGGAATTCTAGTAGGTGATACTGTAATTTTTCCCCATAAAAATGCATTATATGTATTATATCAAACATTAATCTTTTGGTATATTCATATAGTGAAATATCTATCTATATGTTATTATAGAAAGAAATCCATGATAGATTTAGTGAAAAAGTGTTTCTAGAACAGACTATATGCAGTTTGTATGTGTATATATAGTTTATAATATTAACAAAAATGATGATTCAGGTTATGAGAGCTTTTGCTTTCTAATCTATTCTTTTCTGTATTTCTGACTTTTTAAAAAACTCTTTTATACTGCCTTTATATTCAGAAAAAAAAGATTATTAAGAAACACAGGAGCGCCTGGCTGACTCAGATGGGAAAGCATTCAACTCTTGATCTTGGGGTCACGAGTTCAGGCCCCACACTGGATGACAAGATTACTTAAAAATAAATAAATCTGGAAAAAAACAAAAACAAAAACAAATAATGTGCCATGGGGTTAAATTTCTGTTTTTTTCTTTTGTAGGCATCTTTTGTGAGAACCTATACTATGCTAGATTAGCCTATCCAATGAAAATAGAATGTAAGCCACAGATAACATCAACTATACTCAAACCAAAAAAAAAAAAAAAAGGAAAAAATATTCTAGTAATAATATATTTTATTTAACCCAATATTTATCTAACAGATTATAATTTTAATATATAATCAATATAATATCACTGAGATATATTCAATCTTTTTTTCCCTCAGTCTTCAAAATCTTCTGTATACTTTACACACCATATCTCAATAAGGTTTGTGGCTAAATGTTCTGGACAGTGTGGTTTTAGGTATCTGTGTGCCATCCTTCTACATAATAATAGGAAAGGCAATTCTGTTTCGGGGCAACTTTCCACTTGCTTTTTTAGTTCAGACAATTCCTTAAATCAGTAAACAACAACAGCAACAACAACGACAACCAAAAAAAAAAAAAAAAAAAAAAACCCAAAAAAAAAAAAAAAAAAAAAAAAAGGAAAAACATGCCCAGAAGTTAACAGTGATTATTTTGGGGAGGAGGATCTTTAATTTACAGGTTTTTAATTTTTAAAGTTGTCTGATTCTGTTACACTGAATGTGTATTATGTCAGTAATTTTTAAAAGGCTACTGTTGCTGGAGTTTTGTTTGCTTCAAGAAACCACTGCTTTAAGGGATGTCTTTTTGGGGCACCTGGCTGGCTCAGTTGGTAGAGCATAGGACTCTTGATCTCAGGGTCATGAGTTCAAACCCCAAATCAGACAGGAGCCTACTCAAAAAAATAAAATAAAATAAAATAAAATAAAATAAAATGCTATAAAAAAGGGAGGCCTTTTTCTGAACAAATACACCTTGAGTGAACCCTCACCTCTCATCCTTATCTCACTCATTCTCCACTGCTGACAGGAGAGGTCAAAAGTCAGAATCTCCAGTAGCTACAACTTTCCCTTTCCCCTGGAAGAAGGAGTGGCAGAGAGCTGACAGTAAAAGCCCATACTTATCAGAGATCAATGACTAAAATTATTATCAAGCTTCTCTGAATAATAAAATGACATACCTGAAATGTGTGACTAACTCTGAAGAGTTACTTCTCCTCTCCCCACCCCCACTCCCATTCTTTTACAGATGTATTTATTGGGGAGGGGGGCAAGGGAGAGAGAGAGAGAGAATCTCAAGCAGACTCCCCAAGGAGCACGGAGCCTGACACAGGGCTCCATCTCATGACCCTGAGATCATGACCTGACCTGAGTGAAAATCACAAGCCCAATGCTTAACCAGCTGAGCCACCCAAGTTCCCCCCAACTCCATTTTTGCAGCAGTACTGCCAAGGAGATATTTTTATTCCCTGCCCATCAATGAGAAGGACGGGCTGCAGTGTAGACATCATCGCACAGAGTAAGCAGGGGGGCTTAGGTATGTGTGTCTCTGGGCTTCCATTTTCTCACCTGTAAAATGGAAATCATAATATACAGCTTCCTTCAGGGGTGCCTGGGTGCAGTCAGTTAAGCATCTGACTCTTGATTTCCTCTCAGGTTGTGATCTCAGGGTCCTGGGATCAAGCCCCATGTTGGGCTCCATGCTCAGGAGGGAGTCTGCTAGAGATTCCCTCTCTTCTTCTATCCTTCCCCTTGCTCTCCCACTCTAAATAAACAAATCTTTTTTTTTTTTTTTAAGATTTTATTTATTTAGGGGTGCCTGGGTGGCTCAGTGGGTTATAGCCTCTGCCTTCAGCTCCAGTCATGATCCCAGGGTCCTGGGATTGAGCCCCACATCAGGCTCTCTGCTTAGCAGGGAGCCAGCGCCCCGCCCCCCCACCTGCCTCTCTGCCTACTTGTGATCTCTGTCTGTCAAAAAAATAAATAAGATTTTATTTATTTATTTATTTATATTATTTATTTATCAAATAAACAAATAAGATTTTATTTATTTATCAAATAAACAAATACGATTTTATTTATTTATTTGACAGAGTGATAGAGCCAGAGAGCCCAAGCAGGGGGAATAGCAGAGGGAGGAGAAGCAGGCTCTCCACTGAACAGAGAGCCCAAGATGGGGCTCAATCCCAGGACCCTGAGATCATAAAATGAGCCTGAAGGCAGATGCTTAACTGACTGAGCCACCCAGGCATCCCTAAATAAATAAAACTTTAGGGCACCTGGGTGGCTCAGTCAGTTAAGCATCTGCCTTCGGCTTGGGTCCTGATCTCAGGGTCCTCAGATCAAGTCCATCAGGCTTATGCTAAGCAGGGAGTCAGCTTCTCCCTCTCCCTTTCTCTCAAATAAGTAGATAAAATCTTCAAAAAAAAAATCTTAAAAAAAAAATATATATATATTCAACTTACTTCAAAAGATTGTATCATCTTTTGAATACTTCATAATATTGTATTGTTAATTTGTATCGAGTATCCTATACATAGAGCAAAAGCACAGATATTCTAAGTGTCAAGGACAACGAATCTTCACAAATTAGAAATAATGGCATCATCTAGATCAGGACACAGAGCTCCCTCAGTGCCTCAGTAGTTTCCTTCCAGTCCCTACCATCTGTATGAGTTTTTTATTGCTATGCCACCAACACATTTAGTGGATTAAAACAACACAGAAGTATGGACTCAGTTTCCAGGGGTCAGAGTCTGAGCATGACTTCGCAAGATCTTCCGCTCCCATCTCACAAAGTAGTTGGTCATCAAGGTATCTGCCAGGGCTTGTGTCTCATCTGAGGCATGAGCTCATTTGGGTTGTTGGCTGAAGCAGTGCCTCACCGCTGTATAACCGAGTGCTCATTTTTTGCTTTCTTATTGGCCAGATACCACTCTCAGTTCCTACAGGTTGCAGGTAGTTCTCGCCACATGGCCTCCAGGAGCAGTTCAGACTGTCACTTCCTTCCAGGCCAACCACCGCTTGGCTCTCAGACTTCTGGCTCTGACCTCTAAGCGCTCTTTAAAGAGCTCCTCTGATTGGGTCAGGCCCATCCAGGACAATGCACGTGGTTAGAGATCTGGATTACAGCAGTACTAGTCCATCAAATCACAGGTTCCCCTGGTATTTAGGGGGCAGTGTTATGCAAGGGAGTAACACCACCGGCAGAGATTACATGGCTACTTTAGGATTTTGTCCCCCACGTGATAGTTGCAGGGTTCTTGTCTTGCTGAGTCCAAGAAGCTCATGGACACAAAAAGGTGAAGTGATAGTTTATTCAGGGAAGGTGAGAACAGAAAGAAATCTCTCTCGAGTGAGAGGAATACCATTTGGTCACCAAACGATGTCGTTCTGGAATGTTGGTGAGGTCCAGAGCTGACTGCCAAAAAAGAATTCTTGAGACATCTTCAGTTCAAAAATGTGGTTTTATGGGCGCCTGGGTGGCTCAGTGGGTTGAAGCCTCTACCTTCAGCTCAGGTCATGATCCCAGGGTCATGGGATCGAGGCCCGCATCGGGCTGTCTGCTCAGCAGGGAGCCTGCTTCCCCCCTCTCTCTGCCTGTCTCTCTATTTGTGATCTCTCTCTCTCTGTCAAATAAATAATAAAATAAATAAAATCTTTTTTAAAAAAAATGTGGTTTTATGAGAGTGCAAGGACGGGACCTGTACGTAGAAAGAACTATACTGGGTCCTGAAGAGGGACCCATTATATACTTTAAAGTTGAGGGGGGGGGGTAGGGATAGTGTAAGTCTCCAGGGAATTTTGGAAGCAAGTTTTCCAGGACCTTGAGGGGTTGGTTGTTGGGAAAGGGTCATTTATGACTGTCTAATAAAGCCTGAGTCATAAGACCCTTCAGATGTATATGTATACTTGGGGGATGATTGCCAACATGTATCTTGCGGGGTAGAGATAAAGGAAGTTTCCAAAGGAGTTTTTAAATGTTAAAGTAGTCTTACAGGGTCCTGAGGTCAGGGTTAAGATTGCCTTTTGCCTTAGCAAAGTGTCAACATCCTGGCAGCTGAGTCCCCAGAGGATTGTCACTCTGCCTGTTTCAAGGACTTGTCAAAGGGCTGTAGGTAGTAAGGAAATGAAATAATTTTTCCTTCTGCCTTTGATTCCCACATCACCATCCTCTATAGGTAACTGCTATCTGACATCTAATGAGGGGTTTTACCTATTTTTGAACTTTATAAAAATAGGATCATACAGTAGACCTCCTGTGTCTGGCTTCCTCTGCTCAACATTCTGTTTCTGGAATCCACTCCTTCTTCTGTATATGGCTGCAGACGGTTCATTTGCACAGCTGCCTGAGCAAACATGCCACAATTCATTTACCATTGAGAACTGATGGGCATTTGGGTAGTTCCTATTTGGGGGCTGTTATTAATGGTGATGCTATGAACATTCCAGGACATGTCTTTGGGTGAACACCTGGTCATTTCTCTGTTGGGTACGTACCGAGGAGTCCAGTTGCTGGGTCATAGTTTGCATGTGTTCACCTTGGGAGACACTGCTCATTTTCCCAAGCGGCTTTACCAAGCTGTATACCCCACCAGCAGTGTTAGAATATTCCTTACGACTGTCTTGAGGGTGAGAAAATACGGTCATGATAGAGAACACAGGACATGGGGCACCTGGGTGGCTCAGGGGGTTAAGCCTCTGCCTTCAGCTCAGGTCATGATCTCAGGGTCCTGGGATTGAGCCCCGCATCAGGCTGCTCAGCGGGGAGCCTGCTTCCCCCTCTCTCTCTCTCTCTGCCTGCTTCTCTGCCTACTTGTGATCTCTCTCTGTCAAATAAATAAAATCTTAAAAAAAAAGAAAAAAAGGAACATAGGACAGGACCTGGAGTACAGAGATGACAAAATAAGTCAGTGTTCTAGAGAGAAATTAACCTTGAGTGTGATTTTTCTGTTACACTGGTGAAGTCTTTAAGGTACGTGAGTCCAGCCACGAGTGTCCCTAGTGCCTGGCCCAAATGTATTAAAGAGCCCAGGATACACATCAGTGTGGAATGGTTTCCTGATCAAGAACAGCTCCTTGAGACTTGCTTTACTTGCTTACTTGCTTTACTCTTCTTTCTCCTGGCTCCTGAACCAAGGCACGGAGTGAGAGCTCCCAAGGAGGTCAGAAATGAATTGCTCAGAACCGCAATTAGTCTGTATGGGCCTCACAAAGAGGGTAGTGTCTTTGAACTGGAAACCAGGTAGCAAGATTAAGACCACGCACCATGGAACTCTTGCATACTGCCGTTATTTTTAGAGCAAGGAACACTCAGGTTGTGTCTTCCCAAGACATGATTTGAAGAAAGGCATTTCATTTGGTGGGATCATCAAACCAGCAGAAATCCTTTGCTTTAAAACTTCCTAGAGAAAGATTTGTTCTCCTTTAGCAAGGGATTAACAGAGAGAAACTCAGACCATTTACCAGAAAGGAAATGCTAATCTTCTGTACTTGGCTCCTGTTTTTTGTTTTTTGTTTTTTTGTTTTTTTTTAATGATCAACACTTCCTAATTGTTTGTTTGTCATTACTGCTAATAAGGGTGATGAGTCACCAGGTTCAGCTGCTTGTGGCAAGGCCTCAGAAAAGGAATCAAAGGGAGTAGTAACGCAGAGCTTTACAAAACTATCCTTTCTGAAAATCAAAGTTCTCCCCTAGACCAAAAACTTCACAAGTTGGCCTGACTTTTATAGATGGTCATTTTAGCCCTTCTAAACTTCCAGTTCCTTCTTTGTAAAATAGGGCAAATAAAGGCATCTCTTTTATAGGATAGCAATCATTTATTGATTCAACAGACATCAATAAATATAATTTTCATTATATGCCAAGCAATTAATAAGCCTTTATTAAAAGCCAATCATGTATCAGCTATTATTTTGATCCACACTTAATTATTTGCATACCAATTATTCACCTCCTGGGAACGTGTCTGAAAACTTTGGAGTTTTAGGCTGGCTTCTACTCCCCCTCTCAAACTCACACCCACCCATATGCGCAGTCCTAAACCTGCTGTCTACCACTGGTGCAGAAGGCTAGCCAAGGACAAAGCACAAGCTGACACCTGCAACCGCCCCCACTTAGGGAGGGATTTGCGTGACTTTTCTTCCGGAAGCTCCCAACAGTCTTAATTTTTTTTTTAAAGGTAAATCTGATACCTTTTTTTTCTTTTTTTTAAAGATTTTATTTATTTATTTGACAGAGATCACAAGTAGGCAGAGAGGCAGGCAGAGAGAGGAGGAAGCAGGCTCCCTGCTGAGCAGAGAGTCCGATGTGGGGCTCAATCCCAGGACCCTGGGATCAGGACCTGAGCCAAAGGCAGAGGCTTTAACCCACTGAGCCACCCAGGTGCCCCAGTCTTAATGTTAATGCCTTGCTAGAGGGAAAAACAACCTTGACAATGGCAAGGACTCCAGAATCTTCTAGGTCCTCTTTAGCATATGAAAGTTCTTTTGGAAGCCAGAGTCCCTTTTCCTTACCTCCTCCAACTCCCACGTGTATAATCCCACGTATATAATCACAACCCCAGTCTAGCCACTCTTTCTGCCCTTGGGTCCCGTACCTGTGCTTTAATAAAAACACCATTTTGCACCAAAGACATTTCAAGAATTCTCTCTTGGTGGTCGGCTCCAGACCTCAACCCCACCAAACTTCACCTACATTCAAAACTACATCATTCTCACTCCTGAGAACTTTAATTATATCCTTGCTTAATAAAACTCTATTGCTTTACTCACACTCCTTTTGTTAGGGTCCGTGATCAAAGGAGCGAGACTGTTACAAAGCGAAGGTTGAAGCAAAGCTTTATTTCGAGCCAAGCATCGAGAATCAAACCGACCGGTCGGGACCGCCTCTTACAGAGAGAGCGACCTCTCCCAGCCTCACAGACTAACTTTTATAGAGCAAAGGCCATGTGGTTGGGCCTGGCCACACACAGGTGGTCAATGAAATTGCAACACACAGAGAAAGTTGCAGAGTCATGCTAGGTCACACACGGATGGCCAATTGAATTACAATTTACCCTATAGTAGTTATTTGAACTAGCCTATCACCTTGGTCAGAATTGGCGCCCAAAAGACAGGGCCCACATTCTTTAGGGAGATAGTGATTAGATGTCTCACCTGGCCTGACTCATCCTTGCATTTGGGCTCTGTTATCTCCACCTGACCTGACCCGTCCTTGTATTTCTTGTATTTGGGCTCTGTTATCAGGGACTGGTCGACCACATTTTACTGGTTTTCTGGACTTGCTTTTAAGTAAGTTCCTGGGCGGGGGGAGGGCAGGGTCAGTTTAAGTTTTACTGCATAAACAACAAAATCACTGTTTAACCGAGATGGAATTGCTCTGGCTAAGTAGGCCCTTACACTTTGTCCGTGAGATTCATTTTTCGACTCCATGAGAGAACCCTGCTCTCCTGCTTCCATCTGACTCCTCAAGCCTGTATCCTCAATTATTGTGGCTGTAGAATGCAAATTCATTTTGTGAGCAGCTGAAGTGCTTTGTAATTAAAAAAGCAAAATGCCACATTTCAAAGGCACCCAGGAAAAGTTTGGGAGATTAGCTGTCATTTTGATTATCTGCCCCACATTTCCCCTTCCATTAGCTAAGAACATCAGGGGGCAGATCATTAGATGTGTCCGAAAGTGGCCAGATTCATTTTTAGAGTAGATTCTCATTCCCTCCTATTCTCCTTCACCACCCCCGCCTTCTGTCTCTGACTCACCCCCCCACACACCATTACTCCTAGGACTCTAGACAAAACTACCAGAGAAATACTGTTTCTAGAACACTTTTTTCTTTGATAAAGACGTCTTCAAATTAGCTTTCAGCCTTATTCATATGGTTAAGGAGAAAAAATTAACATTGGCAGAGGAACGGTAGAAAGTCACAGACGCAGGAGATGGGCATGAAAAGAATGTTCATCTCTGGAGCCAGAGTACTTGGGTTCAAATCCTAATGGTCCCATATTAGGGTAGCCAGATAAAATACAAGACACCCAGTTAAATTTAAATTTCAGGTGCAAAACAAATACACTTTCAGCAAAAAAAAATATATTCCAAATCTGCATATCAGATCTATTTACACTACAAAGTATTTGTGTGTCTGAAATTCAAATTTGACTGAGCACCCTGTATTTTATTTTGCTAAACCTGGTAACCTTATTCCATTTACTAGTTCTGTGATTTAGAGCAAGTTATGGAAACTCTGTGCTTCAGTTTTCTATCCATAAAATAGGAATTATAAACACATTCTTCAGAGAATAGTAGCAACAGTCATTTTTTAAAAATTAATTAATTAATTAATTAATCAAATTTTAAAGTAAGCTCTATGCCCATCATGGGGAACTCACAGCCTTGAGATCAAGGGTCTCATGCTCTACTGACTGGGCCAGGCATGCATCCCACAACCGTCATTTTTATTGTTCAATGAATAAGTCAGCTTCTCTTTCTTCCAGAAATATGATCGGGTAGTACTTCCTTGTCCTGTTGTTCGGAGGACAAGTTAGGTGAGGCCTTCCATTTGGTTTAGCAAATGAAAAATGAGCAGAAGGGGGCGCCTGGGTGGCTCAGTGGGTTAAAGCCTCTACCTTCGGCTCAGGTCATGATCTCAGGGTCCTGGGATCGAGCCCCGCATCAGGCTCTCTGCTCTGCAGGGAGCCTGCTTCCTCCTCTCTCTCTGCCTGCCTCTCTGCCTACCTGTGATCTCTGTCTGTCAAATAAATAAATAAAATCTTTAAAAAAAAAAAAGAAAGAAAGAAAAGTGAGAAGGAATGTATCATTCCAGGTAGAAGCCTTTAAGAATTGATACACAATAATAGAATTGAGACAATCAGGGAAATTTTAAAAATTAAACAACAACAACAACATGAACAACTCTTGCTCATCTTCTGTTCCCCTGCTGCAGTGGCCTGCAATTTGTTGGGTGCAGTCAAGATACCCAAGAGTGGACAATATGGAGCAGAGCCCTCCACCTATACATGCACCAACCCAAGGAAGATTCCAGTGTGAGAAATAAATAAACACCTGTTGTTGTAATTGCTGAGATCTAAGAGCTGTTTATTACAGCAGCAGAACTTAGCTCACCCTGCCTGACAGCTGTTACAAAGTTTCCATGTGCCAATCATTGTTAAGCATCGAGGACATGCCTCGCATATAGTAGGCACTACATCAGCATTTATTTGGTTGAGAAAGTGTGTGCAACACTCTTCTAGTATTAAAAAGGGATTGATATAGGCCTTGCTGGTTGGCCAAGTTTTGGTAATAAACATTTATTGTCCGGTTTTCTTTCTCAAAGCCTAAGAAATCAAATCGAGCCCCTCTCTGCAGTCTTTGGTAATAAACTCTGTAAAGTCAGCAGCACTGAGCTCAGGGAGTTGCTTTAATCATTAGACAGAATTTTTATGTCTCAAAGATTCCTGATATGGGTCCACTCAAATTGCAGTGTGGGTTATAACAGAGCGGCGGACTCGACTGCAGATGACCGGAGCTGAGCAATCTACAGGAGCCAGCCATGTGCGCAGTAATTCAGAGAGGGCAGAGAAGCCAGATCCAGGGGGGAAATCACGGGCAGTTAATGAGAATCAGATGCAGTGTAATTCAGACTGCAGTGCTTGTCCTGATCTCTGGGCACAGGGAATTACATCCATAAACAGACCAGACTTGATTTTATGCAGCACTTTCATCCCCCAAAGAATTCCAAAAGCCTTCCAAAAGAATGCTCTTGTTACTGGTAGCTCAGTGATGTGGAAGACAAACAGGGAAAATGTGTTTGCAACCCAGACTCAGAAACTTCATTAGAATCTATGCCATGCAGAAGGGGCTAGCTTGACTGGGATGCTCGGTGACGCTTTCCTATTATGAAAAATATACTTTCTCCTCTATATTTTTTTTAAAGATTTTATTTATTTATTTGACAGAGAGAGACACAGTGAGAGAGGGAACATAAGCAGGGGGTTGGGAGAGGCAGGGAACCTGATGTGGGGTTTCATCCCAGGAAGCTGGGATCTTGACCTGAGCTGAAGGCAGCTGCTTAAGGACCGAGCCACCCAGGCGCCCCTCTCCCCTATTTTCACATGTAAACGTGCTCAGAAGGAATCTAAACATGCAGCAAAGAGGCTTTCAAACTCTGACCAAGAACCACAGTAAAAGTACATAGTTTATGTCAGACTCATTATGTTGATTTCATGTATATGTGGGTATATATTTATTTTTATATACAACTGAAATAAAGCCTCACAAAATATGACTTGCCCCTCTTATGTGTGATATATTCTGAGGTTATTTATTGTATTTCATTTATTTTAAAAAGTTGACCTCTACCCAGTAAGTTGATATTACAATCCACTTAGGTGTAGGATCTTAAATTTTGAAATTTCATTTCGCTAAAAGATAATGAAAAAGAGTAGAGGACTCTGACACCATGGCACTTTGTTTGTACCACACCATAGGGTCCGGGGACTGTCACTTCACCTTTTTAGGTCACAAACGTTTTGGGTTTTTTCCAGTTTTAACTTGCTGAGATTTTCAAGTATGGCACCTGTGTACAGGTAAAGCAATAGAGCTAAGACCATCTTGATGTGCTGGGAGCATTTTCAAATTCCTACATTGATTCAGAGTTGGGTTAAAGGGAGAAAAATTTATTTTCTTCCAGTACAAATACTGTTTGGGGTGGCCCCTATGTCGGTCAAAACAATTTGTTTTGATTGCATGCAACAAAACCCTCCTTCCACCCAGACACACAAAAGAAATGAATGGTTCAGGGGCACCTGGGTGGCTTAGACGGTTAAGGGGCTGCCTTCTGCTGAGGTCATGATCCCGGGGTCCTGGGATTGAGTCCCACAGCAGGTTCCCTGCTCAGCGGGGAGCCTGCTGCTCCCCCTACTTGTGCGTGGGCTCTCTCTCTCTCTGCCAAATAAATAGATAAAATCTAAAAAAAGAAAAAAGAAATGAATGGTTGAAATCGTGGACTAGCTGGGGTTCTGTAGTGGCTTCAGCATCGCTAGCTCCCGGTGGTGGGATGATGTCATGGTAACTTGTCTTCCTCCATTTCTACGTTCTTTTTTCTTCCCTACTGACTTCATTCTCTCCTGTTGTAGATAGGAGCCGTCCTTGCAACCAGAGAAGAGATTCTGCAACAGCTCTTAGGCTCAAATTCTCCCAGCCTAACAACCCAGAGGAAGAGGGCACCTCTGTCCTGACCGTTCCAGCAAAAACTCCAAGTTCCTCATTATCCCCGCTCAGGTCACATGGCCATTCCTGAACCAATCACTGTGACCAGCGACATGCATTGCTCCACTGGCCAAGTCTGGCTCACATGCCTACTACTCCTGGGCAAGACAGGTGGTGTCAGATGGACCAAAGTGCATAAACCTGAGAATGGCATTGTTTCACAAAGGAAAATCAAGGGGTCATTTCCAAAAGTTAGGAGTAAGAATGTGAGGTAGGCGATGGGGAAAATGGCCACTAATGACCTCTGCCCAGAGATAGCACCAATCCCTACTTCCTACTCCACTTAAAGGACAGAGAGAAAGCTGGTGTTCTGTCCCTAGGCTTGGAGAACACTTTTCATAAGGAGGAATCCCGACATTTTCTCCCTCCAGTTGCTTTTAGAAGTTAGAAGCTGCGGCAAGGGATTCTCTCAGCTTTCGAATGGAAAACTTAATGTGCCATGAACTTCTGGTCATAAGATTAAGAAGTAAAAACTCTCTTTGGGCCTTTTAGAAATCATCTCCCCAACTTTATGTCTACGGTTTGTAATGTTGTAATTGCCTCCACGGTTGGACGGCACCTGCCTTTGCAAACAAAGTTGAAACCAGCAGGTCACCTTGGATTAACCGAGGCTTGGTGCGTTCTTCTGATTGGCCGGACTGGAGTCATGAATACTCGCTCTGTCTTGCACTGAAAAGCACACAGACAGGGAAAACACACACTCACTCAAAACAACTTTGACTAGATCTGACAAAAAGGAAAAAAAGCACATTGGAGAAATATGGCTCGGGGATGATTATTTTCTTGCATTTTGCTGAACACCATTTGTCTTCTGAGAAGCAGAGCAAATAGAGCTGTGACTTTCAGACTCTGCAAATATTATTGCTGTGCGTGTGAAGAAATTAACTTGCTGAAACAGAGAAAAAGGCAAAATATAAGGAATGGCATAGACGCCTGCTTTTGGCATATGGCCTTCTTATATCAGGTTATCCGAGCCAGAGTGTGGCTTCTTGTTTCTTTGCTTGCTTTGTTCTGTTTGTAGGTACGGTGTTTTCCTTATGTGTGTACGTGTGTGTGTGTGTGTGTGTGTGTGTGTGTGTGTGATTTCTTATAGAACAGCTGAATTCAAACTGAGGGTTGGTAGAGCATGCAATTCTTGATCTTGGGGTCGTGAGTTCAAGCCCCATGTTGGGGGTAGATTGTACTTAAAATAAAATAAAAAATCTGAAAAAAGAACCTGAGAAAAAGCACCTTTGCTATGATGCAGGCACACTGATCGCCTTTAAGACACTGACAGTTTCCTTTTGGTAACACTATTTTGCCTTGGGTTTAAGATACAAAATGCAGTAATTGTTCCTTTGTAGGTATCACATATGGAACAAAGAAATGGTGCCTTTCCTACTGCCTAGGACACTGTCCCTTCCCTCTCCTCTTTCTTCAGCAGTCTAATCTTGGCTTCAATGTTAGCCCATGGTTTCTTAAAAATTAAACATAGGCAAAATTAAACAAAGTTACCATATAACGGAGCAATTATATTTCTAGGCACATGCCCAAGAGAAATGAAAACATATGTCCACACAAAACCCCGTACATGAATGCTCATAGCAACATTATTCATACGAGCAAAAAACTGGAAAACATCCAAAGGTTGACCAACTGGTAAGCGGATAAACAAAATTTAGTACAGCACTATAATGGAATATTATTTGGCCATAAAAAGGAAAGAAGTACTGATAGATGTTACGTCATGGGTGAAGCTAAAAAACATTATGCTAAAAGAAAGCCAACGCAAAAGATCATCTACTGTGTGATTCCACCTGTATGAAATTTCCAGAAAGAAATAAATCTACAAAGACAAGAAGTAGACTAGCAGTTGCCCATGGCTGAGGGTAGAAATAGAAATTAACTATAAATGGGGGGACACCTGGGTGGCTCAGTTGGTTAAGCATCAGCCTTCGGCTCAGGTCATGATCCCAGGGTCCTGGGATCCAGTCCTATATCAGCCTCCTTGCTCAGCGGGGAGCCTGCTTCTTCCTCTCCCTCTGCCTGTTTTACCTGTAGCTCTCCATGCTTCTGCTCTCTGACAAATAAATAAATAAAAATCTTTTTAAAAAAACGCTATAAATTGGAACAGGAGATCTTATTGGAGTGGTGAGAATGTTCTAAAATTAGATTTTGGTGATGATTGTATAACATCAACTTAGTAAATTAAAGATTTTTTAAAAAATTTATTTATTTGACAGAAAGAGATCACAAGTAGGCAGAGAGGCAGACGGGGGCGGGGGTGGGGGTGGGAGGGGACCAGGCTTCCCGCTGAGCAGAACTCCACAACTTAGTAAATTAAATAAGAATCACTAAATTGGGGGCACCTGGGTGGCTCAGTGGGTTGAGCTTCTGCCTTTGGCTCAGGTCATGATCCCAGGATGCTGGGATCGAGCCCGCATCGGGCTCTCTGCCCAGCAGGGAGCCTGCTTCCCCCTCTCTCTCTGCCTGCCTCTCTGCCTACTTGTGATCTCTCTCTCTGTCAAATAAATAAATAAAATCTTTTTTTAAATTAAAAAGAAAGAATCACTAAATTGTGTAAAATTCAAATGATAATAATAATAGACATTTCTTAGAGATTAAAAAAAATGCCTTTGCAATAACTTCCCTTGGTATCTACTTTAGAAAGCCTCATTACACTTCAAGAATTTGGATTTAATCTCGGACACACATGGATTCTAGTCTAAGCTGCCATTTACGAGCATGATCTCTGACAAGTCACTTGCCCTCTGTAAGTTCTTAAGGCTTCAGGGAACAAGTACATTTGTATTGAATTCTTTGTCATAGTCTCCAAAGGTTGTCTGTTTACATTCTTCTACTCAACTAGAGTGTGAATTCAGGGCCTATTCTTTCCTCCTTCTTGGACCTTGATCAGTGGCAGCCCAGACCTTGGGATAGCGCTGCTCGGTGCATGAGAACAATGGAGCTAGTGTGCTGGGGTTTGAATCCAGTCCTTCGCCCTGTGACCCCAGACAAGTTATTTAACCACGCTGTTTCATCATTGGAAAAAGAGCCATTAGCTCACAAATAGGTGCTTGTGAAAATTAAATGAGGTGATGCACACATGGGCTGATACATACACAGGGCCGGGACCATACTAAGTGCTCCGAGGATGGCAGCTATAGTCCCCCATATCCAGACCGATACAAATAACACACTCTGCTGGCCTTTTCACTTCCCAGGAGTGCTTGTGTGCACTCCAAATACGCACCACCACCAACCAGCACTGGCAGAACTCTTCAAGAGCAAGTGATGCTCACCTTGACCTCTGAACAACCTTGTTGTTCTGTGCTTCTCCTTGAATCCCTTGCCTCAGTTTCTCAAGGAAGTAGGTTATCTTGTAATCATGACTCATCAAACCCTCCTTCCTTCCTTCCTTCCTTCCTTCCTTCTTTTTTAGAGAGAGAGAGAGTGCATGTGCACATGCATGTGAGAACAGGGTGAGGGTGTACGGGCAGGGGGAGAGGGAGAGAGAGAATGTTCTGCAGGCTTCCTCCAGATGCAGGGCTTGATCTCACAATCCTGAGATCATGACCTGGGCTGAAATCAAGAGCTAGATGCTTAACTGACTGAGCCACCCAGGGACCCCTCAACAAACTCTTTTGTCCTAGCATTCATTCCATGACTAATTCACAGAATCATTTATTTAGTATACATTAGTGCATGCAACTGTGTGCCAGGAGACAGGGATTAAATACAGAACAAGATACAGTCCTTGTTCTTATGACATTTATGGTCAGAATCAGAGGTCCCTAAACTCGCTGGGTATCAGAATGACCGGGAGAAACTGTAGGGTATGGCATAAAGAAGAAAGATTTCAGCGTCGCTCCCCTATGCTATAACCTCCATCATAAAGCGTCCCACAAAGGCATGCCTGATGTAAAAATGATTTAAAAAAAAAAAAGAGGGGCGCCTGGGTGGCTCAGTGGGTTAAAGCCTCTGCCTTCGGCTCAGGTCATGATCCCAGGGTCCTGGGATTGAGCCCCACATTGGGCTCTCTGCTCAGCAGGGAGCCTGCTTCCTCCTATCTCTCTGCCTGCTTCTCTGCCTGCTTGTGATCTCTGTCTGTCGAGTAAATAAATAAAATATTTAAAAAAAATAAAAAAAATAAAAAAATTTAAAAAAAGATTTTTAAAAAAACCAATGTAATATCTGCATTAAAAAAATCTTTAGAAAATTTTGCTATTTTCATTGATCTGTAAGGTACAATCAATGCAAAAGCATCACATTTGCTGGGCAAACACATGCTCAGGGAAATCCCCCAAGGGGTCACTCTCCCAAACCAACTCCTGAGTTTCCCCAATTTAGAAATTTTGGAGCTATTATCAAAATATGAATCTTTGTTCATCTATTTATTTAAATCAATATAGTAGTGCATTTATAAAATATACATCCACTAGCTATTCTGAATCTGAATCTCCAGGGATAATGCCCAAGTATCTATATATAATTTTTTAAAGATTTGTTTATTTATTTGAGAGAGAGAGAGAGTGGTTGGAAATGGAGAGAGATTCTCAAGCAGATCCTCTGGTGAGAGTGGAGCCCAACACAGGCCTCAATCCCACAACCCAACATCATGACCTGAGCTGAAATCAAGAGCCTGATTGGTTCCAGGCATCCCAGGCATCTGTATTTTTCACAACCTTCCTGAGGTTCAGTGTACCTGCTTTTGAGAACCAGTGCTCTAAGTCATAGGTGGCAGGAAGGAGAATGGGTTATACTAAAGGTGGAGAGGTCAGTTAGGGGGTGAGAGATGAGGACAGAGGGAGCCAAGCAAGGAAGGTGTGGTGAACTGAAAGCCAGCCTCCTAAGATTTCTACATCCTCATCCCTCGAACCTGTGAGTGTTACATGACATAGTGGAAAGGAATCTGCAGATGTGATTAAGGATCTGGACAGTGGGAGATTACCCAGGGTTATCTGGGGGGAGGGGCTAAATGTAAAGACAGTATCCTACAAGACAAGGGGAAAAAGAAAGAAGACCGTGTGACTGTGGATGCGGGAGAGAAAAGGTGATGTGATCGGAGGAATCAGCCATAAACAAATTAATACTGGTATCTTCCTGAAACTAGAAAAGACAAGGAAATGGATTCTGCCCTAGAGCCTCCGGAAGCAACCAGCCCTACTGGCACCTTGATTTTTTCATATTTTTTAAAAGATTTTATTTGTAAATCATCTCTACACCCAACTTGGGACTCAAATTTACAATCCTGAGATCAAGAGTCACACGCTCTACTGACTGAGCCAGCCAGGAGCCCCTGGCACCTTGATTTTTAGATCTAGAAGACTCATTTCAGATTTCTGGTCTCCAGAATTGTAAGAGGATACATTTGTGTGGTTTTAAGCCACTACTTTTATGTGTCTGTATGATTTGTTACAGCAGCCATAAGAAACTAATACAGAGGATTAAAAAACAAACACACACACACCAAAAAAACAACTAGACACGTGTACCTGGCAGGCTCAGTTGGTCTCGGGGTTGTAAGTTTGAGCCTCATGTGGGGTGGAGAGATTACTTAAAAATTAAAAAAAAAAAAAAAAATCTAAAAAAAAATGAATACAGAAATATGTAGAAGTAAAACCATTAGGATTTGGCAAGTGATAAGATATAGAAGGTAAAATAAAAAAGAGAGAGGGGAGAAGGAATCAAGAAGAGTCCAGATTTCTAATCCTAGTTGGATGCCATCAATATCATTTCAAAGGAAGAGGTCAAGAACAGAATGTCTGGACAGTTGCTTGTGGAATATACGGATAGAGATGGTCACAAGCTGTTGGATGTAAAGTTTTGGTTCTGTCATTTGCAAAATGGACAGAATAAAATATTCCATGCCTGGTAATTGTGACCAAAGAAGATAGTGCGTGCAGAAGCCTGGCATGTGGGGTATTCTACAGAGATGAGAGAAAATAGTTCCGCCGCTACCTAGTTCTGTTATCAGGGGTTTTGCTCCCAGGCAAGGCATGCTAGGAGACTCTGCATCTTTACCCCACCGCACCGCCATCAGTCTATTTGGCAGAATGCAAAATACTAACTGGAACGGTTGTTAAAATAATCACTAATAGCAACCAGCTAAGGTTTAAAGGCTTGGTGTAAAGTGCCTCTGTTGACCACAGAGGAAGACACAGGCTAACGCAGCAGGTCAATATCTCTTAATTGAGTGAAGCATCATTAATTGGGACAGAGGCTCAACAGAAGTTTATATTTTCCTCTTTTGAAAGAGAAAGAGTTTGGGAAGCAAAGGAAGAGTTTAACAAGATTTCCAGAGGGAGTATTTAAACTGCTGAGAAAAATAAACTGCTTTTAATCACCTTCAAACACTTGAGAAGCACCATTTGCTGTCCACCCAGTTTTTGAATTACAAACTATTTCTAATTCTTTATTAAACAAGTGCTTGGGGCAGAAAAGGGGAAAATGCTTTAGCCTGATTCTACGTCCTAAAAATAATGAAACTGTTGTCTTTAAAATATTTCATCATTCTGACCTTCCAGTAATCCTGACTGGCTTTCCTTTGACAAGGAATCAGATGATAAGGGTTTGACAGATCTCCTTCAGAGCCGGCCTACTACCCCCCATTCTTTTTTTTTTTTTTTTTTTAAGATTTTATTTACTTATTTGACAGACAGAGATCACAAGTAGGCAGAGAGGCAGGCAGAGAGAGAGAGAAAGGGAAGCAGGCCTCTGGCTGAGCAGAGAGCCTGATGCGGCACTCGATCCCAGAACCCTGGGATCATGATCTGAGCCGAAAGCAGAGGCTTTAACCCACTGAGCCATCCAGGTGCCCCCACCCCCCCCCCACTCTTACAATGTATTTTTGGGTTCCTGGACCCAATTCCAATGTATGGGTGTGTCTGTAGAGGGGAGAGCTGCCCCACTGTACCAAGCAATTCTTGGATACCAACTAGGTGCCTTAAAATTCAACTCAATTCTGATGATATCTGCCAAGAGCTACTGACTAGCTATGTATAGGAGCTTCTGATGACACCCT
Source organism: Enhydra lutris kenyoni (assembly GCF_002288905.1). Taxonomy (NCBI): domain Eukaryota; kingdom Metazoa; phylum Chordata; class Mammalia; order Carnivora; family Mustelidae; genus Enhydra; species Enhydra lutris. Next base: position 22,884,484 of record NW_019154094.1, on the reverse strand, counting down.
CCAGCCCAGGATGCCAACCAAAGTCCAGGTTGTTACCAACTGGCTCTAAATCAGAGGTTCCCATAATCCCCTCCTGGGGTTAGATGAATTTGCTAGAGATGGCCACAGAACTCAGAGAAACATTTTATTTACTAGATTGCAGGCTTATTATAAAAGGGTAGAATGCAGGAAGAGTCTATACAGGGAGAGATGCATAGGGCAAGGCATGGAGAAAGCATGAGGAGCTTCCATGCTCTCTCCAGGTCAGCCAGTCTCTCAACACCTCCATGTGTTCCTTAATCCAGAAGCCCTCTGAACCCCATCCTTTTGGGGTTTCATGGTGGCTCAATTACGCAGGCATGACTAACATTATTGGCCATTGGTGATTGATTCGACCTCTTCCCTCCCTAGAGGTCAGGGGGATAGGACTGAAAGTTCCAACCCTCTAATCACGTGGTTAGCTCCCCTGGCAATCAGTCCTGATCCTTAGGTGTGTCCCCAAATCATCACTTTAATATAACAAAAAACACCTTTGTTTGCTCTCATCACTTAGGAAATTCCAAAGGATTTGGAAGCTCTGTACCAAAGACCAAATTGTATTTCACACCATGACAGGAAAAAATTCAGGGTTTATCTTCAATACTACCCTCTCCTGCATGTACCTATCAAATCCATCACTAAGACCTAACCATCTCCATTCACTTTCCTCTATCTTCATCTGCTAAATTCTAGTCCCTGACATCCATCTGTGTAAAAAGTTTCAATAAAGTGCATATAGAGAGAACATACTTCAACATAAAGGCTATATATGATAAGCCCATAGCTAATATCATACCCAATGGTGAAAAGCTAAAAGCTTTTCCTCTAAGATCAGGAACAAGACAACAGTGCCTACTCTCATTACTTTTATTCAACATGATGTTGGAAGTCCTAGCCAGAGCAATTAGGCAAGAAAAAGAAATAAAAATCATCCAACTCGAAAGAAAGAAGTAAAACTCACTATTTGCAGATGACATGACATTATGTATAGAAAACCCTAAAGATTCCATCAAAAAAAAGTTTGAACTAATAAATGAATTCAGTAAAGTTGCAGGCTACAAAACCAATACACAACATCAGTTGCATTTCTATACTCTAATAACGAAAGAGAAATTAAGAAAATAATCCCATTTAAAATTACATCAAAGGGCACCTGGGTGGCTGAGTTGTTGGGTGTCTAACTGGATGTCATGATCTCAGGGTCCTGGGATCGAGCCCTGCATTGGGCTCCCTGCTCAGTGGAGAGTCTGCTTCTCCCTCTCCTTCTGCCCCTACCCTGCTCATGCATGTGCTCTCTCAAACAGATAGAGAAAAATCTTTTAAAATTAATAAATACATACATAAATTAAAAAAAAATTGCATCAGAAATAGGAAAAGGAATAAATTTAACCAAGGAGGTGAAAGATGTATATATTAAAAAGTATAAGACATTCATGAAAGAAATTGAAGAAGACACAAATTAATGGAAATATATTCTGTGCTCATGGATTGAAAGAATGTTGTTAAAATGTCCATACTACCCAAAGTAGTCTATAGATACAATGCCATCCCTATCAAAATTCCAGTGACATTTGTCAAAGAAAGAGAATAAATAATCCTAAAATTTCTATGGAACCACAAAAGACCACAAATAGCCAAAGGAATCTTGAGAAAGAAGAACGAAACTGAAAACATCATTCTTCCTGATTTCAAACAATATTATAAAGCTACAGTAATTAGAAGAGTATTTTTTTGGCATAAAAACAGACACATAGATTAATGGATCACAATCGAGAAATAAACCCATGCATATATGGTCAATTAATTTATAATGGATCCAAGATCATATACGGGGAAAGGACAGTCTTTTCAATGAATGATATTGGGAAAATTGGGTAGCCTTTGCCAAAGAATGAAACTGGACCCCTATCTTATACTATACACAAAATTAACTCAAAATGGGTTAAAGACTTGAATGTAAGACCTGAAACTATAAAACTCCTAAAAGAAAACATAGTCCTCTCCTTGACATAGGCCTTGGCAATGAATTTTTTCAATCTGGCAACACAAGCAAAAATAAGTAAGTGTACTACATCGTACAAAAAAACCCAATTTTTAAAAAGATTTTATTTATTTATTTGACAGAGAGAGATCACAAGTAGACAAAGAGGCAGGCGGAGAGGGAGAGAGGGTAGCAGGCTCCCTGCCGAGCCAAGAGCCCGATGCGGGATCGATCCCAGGACCCTGAGATCATGACCTGAGCCGAAGGCAGCGGCTTAACCCACTGAGCCACCCAGGCACCCAAAACCCAATATTTTTAAAGATTTTATTTATTTATTTGACAGAGATAGAGAAAGATCACAAGTAGGTGGAGAGAGAGAAGCAGGGTCCTTGTTGAGTAGAGAGCGTGATACAGGGCTCCATCCCAGGAACCTGAGCTGAAGGCAGAGGCTTAACCATTTGAGCCACCCAGGTGCCCCATACAGAAAAACTTCTGCTCAACAGAGGAGACCATCAACAGGGGAACCTGGTTGGCTTAGTTGGTAGAGCGTGTGACTCTTGATCTCAGGGTCATAAGTTTAAGCCCAACATTGGGCAAACAGCTTTCATAAATAAATAAATAAATAATTTTTTTTTAAAAAGTTGATCATAATGGTCACTGCCTCTGAGGTTTCAGGTGAGGATTCAGTGAAAGTGAATTGCTTTCCTCTGTGCCTGCAAATCACAACTGCTCTGTAATTATTAGGGATACTTATATTGCCACTTGGTCTGTCCACCAACCCCCCCACTGAGGACAATCTCATGCCAGTTATTGGGAACACACACATGTTTATTACACTGCACTCATTCATCTGTTCAAATAAAGTGCAAAAGGAGGTTTATGTTTTCTTTTCTTTCCCATAATTTTTTTTTTAAGATTTTATTTATTTGTTTGACAGAGATCACAAGTAGGCAGAGAGGCAGGCAGAGGGAGAGGGGGAAGCAGGCTCCCTGCTGAGCAGAGAGCCTAAAGCGGGGCTCGATCCCAGGACCCTGGGATTATGACCTGAGCCGAAGGCAGAGGCTTTAACCCACTGAGCCACGCAGGCACCCCTCTTTCCCATCATTTTTGAGGCCAGGGCAATTAGGAGAAAATGTATATAACTTAAATGAAACCAATCATACTTATGTATACTTAAATCACAAATATAAAAGGAATGTTTGGGATGCCTGGGTGGCTCAGTTGGTTAAGCAGCTGCCTTCGGCTCAAGTTATGATCCCAGGGTTCTGGAATCCACCCCCACATCTGGCTCCCTTCTCAGCAGGAGCCTGCTTCTCCTTCTGCCTCTGCCTGCTACTCTGCCTACTTGGGCTCTCTCTCTGTGTCAAATAAATAAATACAATTTAAAATAAAAATAAAAATAGGGGCACCTGGGTGGCTCAGTGAGCTAAGCCTCTGCCTTTGCCTCAGGTCATGATCTCAGGGTCCTGGGATCGACCCCTGAATCGGGCTTTCTGCTCAGCAGGGAGCCTGTTTCCCTCTCTCTCTGTCTCTCTCTCTCTGCCTCTCTGCCTACTTGTGGTCTCTCTTTCTGTCAAATAAATAAATAAAATCTTAAAAAATATAAAAATAAAAATAAATGTCAACTATAAGTAGACTGGGTTATTCAGTGTTCAAATGGGTACTTTATCTGAATATGAAGAAAGAATTTAATCCTTAGCTGACCAAAGAAAAACAGTAACAAACAGAAAGGGATGTTATCCTGCAATCTCCATTTTAACTTTCTCAACAGAAATGTGTATGTTTTCTATCAGACAATTCCTTTTATCACTGGAGCTGTTCTAATTGTTCAGTATGTGCTCTGACTTAGGTAATTCTAAAGCAAAGTCTCTCCCAACTGTATTTTGCAGGAAAAGTTCATTAACTCAGTGTGAGGGAAGCTTTCTCTAAAATAATAAAAAGAATCTTTTTAAGTAAAATGATGTGTTATTACTTTTAAAGGATGCAGGGCTGGATTTAGAACTTTAAGAGGCTCTGAGGATTGGCAAGATTATGATGGCTACTTCCAACACCCACCTAGTATTGCAAAATAAAAACAACTTTAAGATGAGTGAAAAGAAGACCAAAGCTCTACTTTTCCCACAAGTATTACATTGTTGATTTCCTCAAAATAGCATTTTTTTAATTCTTTTTTTTTTAATTTTTAAAGATTTTATTTATTTATTTGACAGAGAGATCACAAGTAGGCAGAGAGGCAGGCAGAGAGAGGGGGGGAAGCAGGCTCCCTGCCGAGCAGAGAGTCCAATGCGGGGCTCGATCCCAGGACCCTGGGACCATGACCTGAGCCGAAGGCAGAGGCTTTAACCCACTGAGCCACCCAGGCACCCCAGCATTTTTTAATTCTTAAAAAAATTTTTTTAGTGAAGTTGCTTCGCCTGTGTCTGAGCACATTTAATCTGCCTACCAGAAATCCAGCACTGTAAGGATTCACCCCACGCAAACCAGTCTGGCACACAGTAGCCTAGCCAAGGTGGAACTTACAGAGAGAGGAAAACTCACTAGCTGTGCGACTGTGGGCTAATTCCTTCTCTATCAGTATCAGTCATCTTGTCTGTGGTTGAATCATGGTTGTGTGGGGACAGCACCCAGTAAACAGAAACACAGTCCCCTACATTTGACCCCTAAATTTCGTAACTAAATAATAGTATGCTCTACTTGCAATGAACACAGCCCTTGTTTGTAAATAGTGCCTAAGCAAGATACTACTGATGTCCTTAAGCAAGCTAAATGGGCATCCTTAAGACAGTTTAGCTTTTTAAAAATTTGCTTAGCACATTCAGCAGACAGAGAATATTTTTAAAAACTTCATAAATTTCAACTTAGCAGAATTTAAATTAATGAGTTTTTGGTATCCTAACGTGTGGAGAGGAGTGAAAAAAGAAGATAGTAAGGAGAACCACAAAAGCCAGATTTCTCAAAAATTTTTTTCTGTGCAATCTATTTAAAAATGGACTTATGTTCTTCAAGAATGTCAATGTCATGCAAAATAAGAAAGGCCGACGAACTGATTGAAATTAAAGGAGACATAATAACAAAATGCAATATGCCATTTTTGTCTGAAAGCTGTCATGGGGGGAAAAATGCAAAAAGGTCCTTATATTGGATGGGCCAACAAAATTAGAATATGGACAGTGGATTAAATAAAAATATTGATCAATGTGTAATTACCTGAAGTTGGTAACAGTAATGTGGTTATGCACAAGAATGTCCTAGTTCCTAGGAAATACACACCGAAGAATTTGAGAATAAGGAAACATGATGAATGCAGCTTAATTGTAAATGGTTAGGGAGAAAACTTTATATATGAAATGACAAGTAAATGGGCAAAACATTAATGATTGGTGAATCTAGGTAAGGGATATGTGGGGTATTTTGTATATCCTTATGACTTCTTCTTGGTACTTGTAATTCTTTGTAAATAAAGTTTAAAATTTTGTAAATCTAAATGCAGGATCTGTCACAGCACAAAGGTAAGGATGAAAATTCCAAGCACATGCCCTCAGCAGCTGGGTATCATTAAGGATGATGTCCTGTTGTGACCAGATATTAAAAGTTTGATCCACCATGGCGAATGTCTATGGATTTGGGCAATAAAATGGAACATTCTCCCAGTCTAGGATTTTATTATCATTCCTTTGAGAATATGTACTTGGTCAGATATTCTTTATTTTGGCTCCTGGTCACCTAAGTTTCAGAATGTGTTCTGAAGTCAATTCATCTCTTAGGCCATCCAAATATTGAAAATGTCATTAAAATATGAAGTAGAACTGAAATGACTTTTGTCTTGAAATTCTGCCAGTCCATTCCCATTTTCACTCATCATTGGGGAATTTTTACTTGAAATCTAAAATCCCTAATGAGCTTAGTTTCTTGATAGCTCAAACATTAACTTTGCCCTGATTTAAAGTTTTCTCTAACAATGTGATTTATGTGCTAACTTACACATATCTCAGGAGGTGAGGGATTCAAAAGCCGTCTTAACCTGGGACTCTGGGAGGAATAATTTTACGTAGGCTCAGTTATAAATGAGGAAAATAATTCTTACCTCAGAGGGGATGATGTAAGAGATAATTATCATTTGCAAAATGCTTCAAGGTCTTGAGATGAAAGGAGCCATTTTGGTGTATCAGACTGTCATTTTTATCATGGGCTCCATACATTTATTTTACAGCACGTAGAACACAATCATTTCAAATGAATTGTTTACTGAGAAGTCTGTGAAGGTGGTTGCTTTACTTCACTGATGGAAACAAACTAGATGATTTGCCTTTGGCCACAGGCAGTACTCCTCCCATCAGCAGAATGAATAAAGAAATTCCTAGCTATGTCGCTTCTCCTTCCTTCCCACTGGATTACTAAATGAGCTTTTGTATTTTCAATTTATTATTTTACTTTAATTATGCTCGTGTTTTTATTTTAGTTTAATTTTATTATATAAACTACTCTTGCCTTAGTACGTTTTAATAATAGATACATGGCTTGACAAATTCAATTCCAGTCTTAGTCTTGCTTGGGCTGCTGAAACAATGTAGCATAAATCGGGTAGCTTATAAATAACTGGACTTTATCTCTCACAATCTTGGAAGCTGGGCACCTGAGACCAGGGTGCCAGCATGGTCAGGTTCTGAAGAGCGTCCCCTTCTGGGCTATAGACTGCCCTCTTCCCATTGTATCCTCACAGGGTGGAAAGTGGGGGCAAGGGAGCAATCTGGCCTCTTTATACACAGGCACTAATTCCATTCATGGGGACTCTACCCCATGACCTATTTGCCTCCCAAAGTTTCCACCTCTGAATTCCATCACGTTGGGGTTAGAATTCTGAGGGAACACAAATACTGAGTCCATAACATCCACCAATATTTTTACTGCACACCTGTCATGTGTTTTAGGCACCAAGAAAAAAATTGGTAGACAAATGGACCTGCTTGCTGATCTCACCAAGCTCAGAGTCCAGTGGAGGGCAAACACAAGAACTAATCATAAAGTAAATAGTCCCTTTTAAAGATGACAAAAGACATAAAAAGAAAGTGAAGAATGAGACCTGAGATTATAAGGATGAGGCCTGATAAAAACTAACCCCTAGTAGATTTTCTTACTTCTGTTTGTAATAAATGTGATCTCAGATTTCCTCCTAGGTAAGACATCTTAATTATATACTAGTTGGTCAGAAACAGTGTATCTAGGTCACAGGAAGAATTCAGTCTCATTTTGTTAATAATGCTTCTTATTTTCTCAGAGTTTTAATATTTTTGAGGATATGATGGAACGGAACATTCCACCTGTAGAGAAAATTGCAAATGCTGAGACAAAATTGCTTCTTATATGCTTGATGGTAAGAATCAAGAGGAAATTAAACATTTTTAAAAAGAAAAATACAAAATAAATAATATTGCAGTAATGAATTTAGGGAAAAAATATTTATAAGACTCATTGCAATTCCTGAGAGAACATCTTGTTATCATTTATTCAATGATTTCTACCTGAACTGAGAAAAGGCTCAATAAATGATAACTGTGACTACATTCTAGTTGTTAGGCTCATATTGTAGTAAAGATTCACTCATATTAGCTCAAATAATTTGGCAATGTTATAAGGACCTGCAGAAAAATAAGGCAATCAGGAATGTCAGCCTTGTTGTACACTGATATCACAGAGATCCAGAAAATGGAGTGTTCTGGTCTAACGGTAAGAACAGAACCCTTATAATTCACAGAGACTTGAATAGATGGGAGATTTCTCTAGAGCAGCGATTCTCAAAGTGTGGTCCTCAGATCACCAGCATTAGCACCAACTAGCAATTTGTCGGAAATGTAAATTATTGGTATCAACCCCTAGATCCAGTCAATGAGAGATTCTGGTGGTGGAACAATCATCTGTGTTTTAACAGGCCTCCAGGGAAGGACAGAAAACTGCTTCTGAATTTCCATCAACCTCACCACATAGGATGATCTGGCCACCAATAACAGAAGTTTCAGTTAAAGCAATAAACAGAACATACAGGCTTACTTAATGGAAGAGTCCAGAAGCAAGGACTGCCTGCACAAGTCGGAGAACTCCTGCCCTAGAATTAAGGTAGATACTTGACCTTGTTAGCTCACTGAGTTCGAAAACCTTGAGTATAGGACCCCAACAGTTACATGACTCAGCCTCTAGTGTCTTCTGGATTTTGCTTTCATAGTTAAACATTTATTCTGTTTTCTATGTAGCTCAACCCAAAGAGAGAATCTGATTGGTGTAATGTCATTACCAGCATTCCTATTAGACAAAGCTCTAGAGTCAGGCCAACTCATAGGCCAGCAGCCAACTACCTTTTAGTCCTATGCCTCCTCCTGATCCAATCAGCCTTGGTGGGAAAGCAAGGGCTGGGGAAGCTGAAAGGGCATTCATATTGAATGAACGGCCAGGAGCTGTCTCTTGCAATTAAGGGATTATGTGGAAGGCTCTCTTTAGAAAGGCACCAGGGAGGGGCGCCTGGGTGGCTCAGTGGGTTAAGCCGCTGCCTTCGGCTCAGGTCATGATCTCAGGGTCCTGGGATCGAGCCCCGCGTTGGGCTCTCTGCTCAGCAGGGAGCCTGCTTCCTCCTCTCTCTCTACCTGCCTCTCTGCCTGCTTGTGATCTCTCTCTGTCAAAAAAAAAAAAAAAAAAAAAAAGAAAGGCACCAGGGAGGGAGACAAACCATAAGAGACTCTTAATCGTAAGAAACAAACTGAGGGTTGCTGGGGTGGGGCGGGGGTATGGAGTAACTGGGTGACAGACATTGGGGAGCGTATGTGTTGTAATGAGCACTGGGTATATTATAACACTGATGAATCACAGACCTGTACCCCTGAAACAAATAATACATTATATGTTAATTAATTTATAATTTAAATTATAAAAAAAGAAAGAAAAAAGAAAGGCGCTGTTGAATCCTTGCTTTTTCACTTAAAAATATTGAATTAGCTATCACAGAAAAGACCCCTTCTGATACAGATCCAAACCTGAGTTGGTTTTTGCTGAAGTGTGAAGCTATTACAACCAAAATCCCTTATATATTATTATGCCTGAATAACCACAGAGGACTGTATATTCTTTGGACTTTCCACCTGCTTCTCAATGAACATATCATGTTAGCTGTGAGGGCTTTGAGGTAAGAACCCAAAACATTCTCTGGCTAATAGTGCGTGCTTAATAAATATTTGTTGAATAAATGAGCGGGTGGACCAATGAATGAGAAAAATGAGTTTATCTATTTGTAGGGAACAAAAAGGGTTAAATGTTAAAAAAAAAAAAAAGAAGAAGAAGAAGAAGAAGAAGAGGAAGCCAACAAAAACCAGATTTTGAATTCTTTTGCTCAGGGTCCCAAATTTAAAACTTATGGTTCAACAGCCTATATTTATATAAATTGTTGTTCAAGACATTCTTTACAGCTTGCAAACAAAGTAACATACATAACAACATTTGTTGCCACTTTGTGTAAGAGAGCTAAAGGTTACAACAACCTAAATAAGTCTCTATAGCAACTTAGATTAGGGTGCCTGGTGGCTCAGTTGGCTGAGATTTAGGCTCAGGTCAAGTCATGATCCTGGGGTGCTGGGATGGAGCCTTGATTTGGGCAACCTGCTCAGCGGGAAGTCTGCTTCTCCCTCTGCTACTCCCCCTGCTCATGCTCCCTCTCTCTCTCTTCTAAATAAATAAAATCTTAAAAAAAAAAAGTTTGCTTTAACAAATTACAAGACCGGGGCGCCTGAGTGGCTCAGTGGGTTAAAGCCTCTGCCGGCGGCTCAGGTCATGATCTCAGGGTCCTGGGATCGAGCCTGGCATCTGGGCTCTCTGCTCAGCGGGGAGCCTGCTTCCCCCTCCCCCTCTGCCTGCCTCTCTGACTGCTTGTGATCTCTCCCTCTCTCTGTCAAATAAATATATAAAATCTTTTAAAAAAAATTACAAGACCAAAAATGGGATAGTTTGGAGCTGTTCAGTAATTTTAAATGAATTTCCTCAGAAGCCTGTGAAGGTGTTTGCTACTGTTGCTTCACGCCACTGATTCAACAAGCTTAATTACTCCCCCTGTTTGTGGGTAACAATGAATTGAAGGACAAAGAAGTCTTTGCCATGTTGCCATACTTAAGCAGCTGAAATAGTTTCTGATATGGCATAAACTCTGCCACATATTTCTAAGCAAGAGGCTGACAGCACATAACACCATTTTGTAAACAAAAAGAGAACTCTATGTAGAGAATCTCTTAGGAAGTATACACAGTAAGTTGAAATGTGTAGTTAAAATGTTTCCTTTGAGGAGGGGAGCTGAGGAGAGGGGGCAGAGACACCCCTTTCACTGTATACCCTTCATACTGTTGGCATTTTTGGTGAAGATTTTATTTATTTATTTGAGGGAGAGAGAGAGGGAGAGCTTGGAGGTTTGGGGGCGGGAGCAGGAGGGAGTTGAGGGAGAGGGAGAAGCAGAGTCCCCACTGAGCTGGGAGCCTGACATGGGGCTTGATCCCAGGACCCCGAGATAATGACCTGAGCCGAAGGCAGATGCTTAACCGACTGAGCCACCGGGACACCCTACTGTTGGTATTTTTAAAGAAAACACACGCATTTTGACTTATTCAAAATTTCATAAACATATTTAAGGCATTAACTCTTGTCAGATTTCACTTAAAAAGATTCAGAGAAGATGGAGCTTGCAGAAGTTCCACCATATTCTGATTTCCTACACGCAGCTATATTTTTAGAGGACAGAACATTGTTTCTGGATTTTCATCACCCTTATTATCTATGACGATAATAATAGCCACCGGTTACCGAAGCCTCCGTTTAAACGATAAACAGGATGTATGAACTGACTTACCAGAAGAGTGCAAAAACAGGGCGGAATTCGGGTACAATCTGAGTGTGAGGTCCACACTGTTTCGGGGCTCCACTGCTCTTTCAATTCTCTCAACTCCGGCCTCCTCTGAATTGGCACTGGCCCCAGGGGGCATGACAGATGGGTGGTAGAAATGGTCGCTGCCGCCCCAGGCCCCGTATCTGCAATGCCACCACACAGCGCAGGACGCAGGGAGTGTCCGTCCCAGCGTTCCACGTGCAAGGCCTGGGGTCACGTGTGCAGTCCTGTACCAGTGACCGTGGCCGGTGAACTGAGTGGCCTATTGGCTGCACCTGCGTTCCCTGCACCTGCGCTGGGGAGGATAGCGTTCACTGCCCCACAACCACAGCTATCTTCAGGTGGAGGCTGAGGGCTGCTGGGAAGGAGGAGGGGGGAGTGGAGGCGGAGGAGACAAGTATGAGGTACGGTCTCCAGAAGGTGAATTTTCAGGCTTACACAATGAGGACTTGGCTCTCTGCACTTTGTCCCAGGGTGGTTACACGTTTTATTCCCTCCCAGTGGAGAGGTCTTGGCCATCGGGCCACTGGGTGGGCTTCAGGTATCTTAAGTAATAAATACCATGCATATCCTTGAAATAAAAAGAACAAGATTGCTTTCATATCTGACAGTCCTACTCTTTAATACCGTGTATATGAGCGCCCATCCCAGACGAGCATGATGGCCAGGTCGAGAGATGAGAACCCTGCCCCGTCTCAGTGTGGTTAACGAAGAAAAGTGCCATTTGGATTCTGCTTCTCAGTGGGAGGAGTTGTCCAATGTTATGGTCCGGTTTTATCTAAGGTCTGAATACCGTCGAGTCTGCCTGGCCTTTTCTAAACCCTGAATCTGGCAGAGCCAGCTGTGCCCGAAATGTGGGTTGCAGTTTCGCTCTTGAGGCTGGTTTGTGGTTAGATGGCCGGAGAGGTCAGCAAGCCAGCTGGCAGTTGGTAAGTACAAACCGTGTCCTTGCTGTGGGCCGCATCCTGGGTCTGAGCTGGGAACCAGTAGTGTACAACGGGGTCCCAGCCCCCCTGGAACTTGCTCCAACAGGGAAGACAGTAAGTGTAGTTACTACAAAAGTCAAATAATTACAAACTGTAGAGGCTCGTTTTTTTTTACATTTACAATTTACATTTACAGTTTAATTGTAAACTCAACAATTTACAATTAAAAACTGTAGAGACCCCTGCTCCTTTCTTCCAGCTTATTCAGGATGCTTTCCTCTCCAAGCTCTGCAAGGATCTTAGATTTCTTTGAAATGGCCCTGTCCCCTTTGAACACACCGTGCTCCCTGTTCAGGAAATACCCTCCCTAATACCGCAGAGTCTCAGTCCCCTCCACCCAGTTAAGGTTCCCTTGTTCTTTGGATTTCGGTTTAAACCACATTCCCTGAAAGAATCCTTCCCTCGGATTTGACCAGGTGTCTTCACAGGATCTTCTGGCCCCAACTGTGTATTTCTCTTGGAACAAAAGTCCCTTCTGATTTATACATCTATTGGGGAGATTTGCTCCTAACTGTCTCCCCAAACCATGAAGCCCTACATTCCGTGAAGGTAAAAGCACCATCTGCTGTTTTCACCTCTGTATTTTCCTGCCAATCCAAATACATGCCCACCTCGGGGCTTTGCCCCTGCTGTTCCCTGTGCCTGGAACACTGTCTCTGGTACATCCTTTCAGTCCACTCTTTCACTTCCGTCAAGTTTCTGCTCAAATAGGAATGTAACCAAGAGTCTTCCCGATACCCTTACACATAAGAGCCCAATGGGGGCCTCACAGTTTGCCTTTCCCCCCATTGCATAGCACCTATGCTATCCAGAGACCACATTCTCATTTTTGCATTACTCTACTGCAATGTAAGCTCTGTGAGAATGTGGAGCCTTTGCCCATTTACTTGCCTATGTTTCCCCCAGTAGCTCAAATGCCTGACATGTATTAGGGGCTCAATCGGTATTTCTTGAATGGAAGGCTGAATCAGTTCCCAGTGCTTAGCAAATTGTTGGTACACAGTAGGCACTCGGTCAATATTTGGGAAGGAACGAATGCTGGAATCAAGAAGTACAGATGCCATTGACGCAAATACAGGACATTTCATCTAGCTGGAAAAGTCAAATAAGGAACACAGACTAAGGAAGAGGGTCTCTGCTATTTCGATGGCTTTAATCCAGTAGGGCAATGAGTCAAACTTCATTTCAGTTGTCAGTAAGGCCAGAATATATGAGCAGGGATGGGAACTCTGTTCAATTCTTCCCGCCTCGGATATCCGTGTGACTCCCCCGCCCCCACTCCCCTCCTCGCAACCTTGGACGAATACTCACTCAGCTGGCAGCTTCCCTCGTGCTGTAGTTCCACGCCAAGAACGGAGATGGAAAATGTCCCATAGAGAAATCGGCGTCGGGGTTGACCAACTGAAAGCCAAACCCTGCAGCTCTTTCCAGCATTCCTCAACTCCCCGGAGAGCCGGAGAGGAAAAGGAGCAGAGGCTAGGGGGCAGGGTTCTAGAAGAGTCCTTGCCTTCCTTACAAGGCTGAGTGGGTGGAAGAATGATGTATGGTGTAGGGCAGAGAGTCCTGTGTTGGAACCTTTTGGGAGATGAATTCCCTCTGCCCCTTTCAATGTTTTGGCCTTTCTGTTACTGATGACATTAAGGAGCCATAGGCTTTCTTCAGGAGCTGCGTCAAGATTTGCTCCATAAATTACCTGGGAGGATGCCATATGCAAATAGAAGAAGAAACAGCGGTCTTGATATTCACAGTGACAGCTTAGTTATCCTCAAGGGGAAGGGAAGGAGAAGGACATTTCTTTTTCTTAATAAAGTCTGTTCTATCAACCCTAGATTACATGATTATTCTTGCTTAATAACATTCTAGAAATTTTAGTAACAGCAATTTAGCCTGAATTTCAGCATAACCCTGCGTAATAGCTCTAGTGGATTGCTATTCTCCTTTGGAAACTACTTTTAAGACCTGTTCACAGGATATGTATCCTAGGATGTAGAAAGCCACATATGGATGTAAAAATGTGATTGTTATCCCCCCCAAACCAGATCATTTGCTTTTAATGTAATGATCCCTGAGTAGGTCAGTGACACTCAGTACAGATAAAAAGGAAAAAGAGAAGGAAGTATATATTCATCTTCAATAATCATGATTGTTAGGCTCAGTGACAACTTATCGAAGAAGCATTTTGCCATAGCTAACAGCAATCATACACAGGTTATGAATGAGGACAGTGAATCTTAGAAAGGGTATAAAACTTGCCTAAGGGGGCACCTGGGTGGCTCAATGGGTTAAGCTTCTGCCTTCAGCTCAGGTCATGGTCTCGGGGTCCTGGGATCGAGCCCCAAGTTGGACTCTCTGCTCAGCGGGGAGCCTGCTTCCCCCTCTCCCTCTGCCTGCCTCTCTGCCTGCCTCTCTGGGATCTCTCTCTCTCTCTCTGTCAAGTGAATAAATGGAATCTTTGAAAGAAAAAAAAACTTGCCTAAGGATAAGTCACCATACGTGACAGCATGAGGCTTTGGTTCTGGAGTTGTTAGCTGTGAAAGTTCATGCTCTGCAGCAAGGTGCGTGCTGAACACTGGTTTTCGTGGAACATTTAATTCTTTTGCTTCGTACATTACATTGTATACTCCAGCACATTCTATATAATTTTAGTATATCACAGGATTTTAAAATGCTGTCAGGGTACTTTTTTTTAATTTAGGTAAAATTTGCATAACTCAAAATTCACCCTTTTAAAGCATATAATTCAGTGGCATTTAGTACATTCACAGGGTTGTGCAACCATCAGCACAATTTGGGTCTAGAACATTTTCATCTCCCCAAAAGGAAATGCCATAATCATTCCCAGCACTTCTCTTCCTGCTCCCCTCAGCTCCTTGTCTCCTGATAACCACTAATTCACTTCTTTTTTCTATGGATTTGTCTATTTTGGACATTTCGTATAAATGGAATTATGGAATATGCTGTCTTTTCTATTCAGCTTCTCTCACTTGACATCATGTTTTCAAGTTTTTCATGTTATAACATGTACCAGTACTTTGTTTCTTTTTATAGCTGAATAGTATTCCATTGTCTGGATAACCACATTATCTTTATCTACTCAGCTGTTGACGGACATTTGGGTGGTTTCCACCTTTGACTATTGTGAATGCTGCTACGAATATCCATGTACAACTTTTTGTTTCTGCACTTGTTTTCAATTCTTCTGGACCATACATACCGAGGAGTGGAATTGTTGGGTCATATGGTACCTCTGTGTTTAACTTATTGGGGGACGATTAAACTGTATTGCACAGTGTCTTCATCATTTATAATTCCACAAGCAACGTATGAGCGTTCTAATTTCTACACGTCTTCATTTGTTATTTTCCATTGGAAAAAAAAAATTCTATCCATCCTGGTGGGTGTATCTCATTGTGGTTTTGGTTTGCATTTCTCTAATGACAAACATTTTTCATGTGCTTCAGTGTCTTATAAATAAGCTGTTCATTTCATTTATCTATTTTTTTATTTTTTTAAAACTTCACCGCTTTTTTTTTTTAAGATTTTATTTATTTATTTGACAGACAGAGATCACAAGTAGGCAGAGGGGCAGGCATAGAGGCAGGGGTGGGGAAGTGGGGGTGGTGAAACAGGCTCCCCTCTGAGCAGGGAGCCCAATGCAGGGCTCCATCCCAGGACCCTGAGATCATGAACTGAGCTGAAGTCAGATGCTTAATTGACTGAGCCCCCCAGGCACCTCAAACTGCTAATTTTAGAATCATTTTAGAATTACAGAAAATTTGTAAAGATTATGCAACATTTTAATAACACAGTCTTCATATCAAATGTACTGAAAGACGTCTCTATACCTCCTCTACTTCTTCCACCTTGGGTTTTGAATTTTTTGATAGAGAAATATATTAGTATAAAACATTATAGTTATTTTTAAAAATATTTTATTTATTTGACAGAGAGAGAGAGAGAACAAGCAGGGGGAGTGACTGCAGGACTGGGAGAAGCAGGCTCCCCACTGAGCAAAGAGCCCAATATGGGGCTTGATCCTAGGATCCTGGGATCATGACCTGAGCCAAAGGCAGATGTTTAACCAACTGAGCCACCCAGCTGCCCCCATTATAGTTATGAATGAAGGCTGTGATGCATTGTTTATTTTGCCTAAGAAACTATGGGCTGGCTAGTATTACAGTGGCATTAGAAATTAATAAATGGGGGTGTCTGGTGGGCTCAGGTGGAGGAGCATGTGACTCGAGCTCAGGGTTATGAGCTTGAGCTCCATGTTGGGTGTAGAGATTACGTAAATAAATAAATAAATAAATAAACTTTAAAAATAAATTAATAAATGGAGGTACACGGCACAGTGATTAAAAATATGATGTTAGGGGCACCTGTGTGGCTCAGTAGGTTAAGCCTCTGCCTTCGGCTCGGGTCCTGGTAGAGTACTTAGGTAGAGTACTTAACCTCTCTGAACCTTAGTCTCTTCTGCAAAACAGGGATAGCACCTGCCTCCTAGTGTCAATATAAGGTTGAAAGGAGAAAAGGTATTGAAAGTATTTACATACACTTTTTGGCATTCGATAAGTGAGACATTTACTTTGTTTGCTTGCTTGCTTTTTAAAAACAAGATGTATTTATTTTATTTTTAGAGAGCGTGTGTGTGCAAGTGGGGCGGGGTGGGGGACACAGGTAGAGAGAGAGAATCCTCAAGCAGACACGCGACTGAGTACAGAGCCTGATGCAGGGCTTGACTTGGGGCTTGATCCCAGGACCCTGAGATCATGACCTGAAAGGAAGTCAGATGCTTAAACAACTGAGCCACCCAGGTGTCCTGTTTGCTTGTTTTTAAAAGCACGGAGCAATCACCTGATTTATCTGTATTCCCATAGTTGGTCAGAATCACAAGAGACCGTCATTCTATCCCTGAATCCTTTATCCATTCACGCATGTATTCATTCATTCTTCAAATATGCACTGGACGTATGTTATGTGTCAAGTTGTGGTCAAGAAGCTACCAACACTGGAGCGCCTGGGGGCTCAGTCTTTATGTGTCTGCCTTCAGCCTGAGTCATGGTCTCGAGATCCTAGGATAGGGCCCTGCGTCAGGCTCCCTGATCAGCGGGAAGTCTGCTTCTCCCTCTCTCACCCCCCCTGCTTGTGTTCCCTCTCTCCTTGTCTCTCTCTCTCTATCAAATAAGTGATTGGAATCTTAAAAAAATAAAAAAAGAAGAAAAAGAAGAAGGAAGAGGAGGAGGGGGGAGGAGAAGGAGGGGGAGGAGGAGGAGGGGGAGGAGGAGAAGCTACCAACACCAGGAGCAGTAAAAATCACAGATCCGGAAGCAGAGAAACCGAAGAGCAAATTCCAACTGAACTTCCTAGTTCTGTGATCCTGTGCAAGTCACCTAGCCCAGTTAAGCCTCTGTTTCTTCATCTGTAAAATGGGAATGCTAATGCCCCCTGTCTCATAGAGTAGAGAGGTTTAAATAAATACAACATCTAAGGCATTTACCCAGCACACTCAAAACCTGTTAACCAATTTCTATTTTCATTAACCATTTCTATTATGGTCATGATTTTGATTAACACAAATTAGTCTAAAGATTTAATGAGATAATAAACACAAAGATTTAGAGGTCTTTAAGGCATTTTATAAATATGCCTCGATAAATGTTATTTTTATTTATTTGTTTTTCAGTCATTTAAACATGTAAGACCATCCTTAACTCACTGGTGATACAGGGAAAGGTTAAGGAATGGATCTGGCTATGGGCCATATTCCCCTTCCATACTGTATCCTACACAGAAAGGAGAAATATGGTTTCATGAAACTTTTGTTTCAGTCACATGTATTTTGTGTATGTGTGCTGGGGAGTGAAGCAAAATGCATTTATTACTCTGAAAAGCATTCAGAAAAGTTGGAAAACACTAGCCTGGAGAAGGCTGTCAGCTATCTATAGAACAACATCAGGAAATGCCAGCTTGCCTTAGCAAGTGGATCGTATAGCTTTAATAGTTTTGGGTTTTAGTGGTGTCAATTAAAAAGTACAGTCAGACTGAGATGGTATGTTAAAATCAAACTAATAACTGAAGGGAAAGTTAGGTCTACTGTGAAAAGGGTAAAGGAGGATTTCAGTGGAAAAAAAGAAAAAGAAAACAAAGAAAGATTTGCTATCTGTCCAGTTTCGGCTCCCATCACTCAGCTGTGAGTGTTCCCAGAACTCTCAGGATTCTAGAGGAAAGGTCACAAGATCAAGGTCAAATATCTGAAAAATGCAGATGCTATGAGTTTGGGAGGGGAAACATTCCCAAGTGTATGCCAGCTTGCGCTTTTACTAAAGCAGAGGGCTAACTTAATAATTAAAACTGCAGTGTCTTCCAACACTTAGCTTAATTCAGCAGTTCCCAACAGCATGTAAAATCCTTGGGGTACCCAAACTCAGGCATGCTGAATTTCTCAGCCAGTTAGTGCCAGGAATGTTCTAGATATAAGGACTCCAAATTTGGGCACTGACTCCCTGGGGAGAGCCAAACTCTGGGTTTGGCTAAGGCTCCCCTCACCTGGGCAACAGTCCATAAAAAGGAGTTTAAAATTCTAGAAACGTGCTAAATTTGGAAGTGAATAATACATTTTTTGGGTCCTCATTCATCTGCGGACAGGATTTTCTGGGGAACAATTTTCCAAAGATGGCACAGTTCAAAGAGCAAGGCTGCTCAGACTCCAGATTGCTTCATTATCCTGAGTCATCTTCTCAAACCCCACCTAGCATTTGCTGGATCAGCTGTGTAGCAAGACAGAGTTGTGCTTTACGGAAATATATATTCGCACTGTGGGCGACTGAAATCATCTGAGAACCGTATGAATGGCTCCATAAAACACACATTCAAGTACCATAATGTGATCATAAAGCTGGACTTTGTCTTTCAGCTCTTAAAATACCATTAAAATAAATTAGAGGGGGAGGAGTCAAGAAGTTGTAACAATGGCACCTTTAATTTCTGAAGCCATGTTTATAAATTACAATCCTCCCTTATAAAACGTCCTTCAGGGGCACCTAGGTGGCTCAGTCAGTTAAGCCTCCAAATCTTGGTTTTTGCTCAGATCATGAGGTCAGGGTTGTGGGATCAAGCCCCTTATTGGGCTCCACGCTCAGCAGGAAGTCTGCATAAAATTCTCTCTCACCCCTCTCCCTCTGCTCCTCCCACTGCTCCTTCTCTTGGGAAAAAAAAAAAAAAAAATAGGATGTCCTTTAGGATCACCCTGGGCAGCCTGTCACCGAACTTACCAAACAGTATTGAACTGGTCTGGTTTTTTTTTTCTTTTCCTTTTGAATTCTCTTTTCTTTTTAAAAATTTTAAAAAGATTTTATTTATTTATTTGACAGACAGAGATCACAAGTAGTCAGAAAGGCAGGCAGAGAGAGAGGGGGAAGCAGGCTTCCTGCTGAGCAGAGAGCCCGATGTGGGGCTTGATCCCAGACCCTGGGATCATGACCCGAGCCGAAGGCAGAGGCTTTAACCCACTGAGCTATCCAGGCGCCCCTCTTTTTTTAATTTTAAAGCAAATTCTATACCCAGCATAGGGCTTGAATTACAACCCCTAAGATCAAGAGGTGTAGGCTCTACTTACTGAGTCAGCCTGGCTAGGCCCTGGTCTGTTTTCTTATTCCAGAATCCAATTAGGATTTCCTCTAGGAAGAAAAAAAAGTGTGTCAGTTAGTTCTGTGGAACCAGTGCCTAGAAGGATTGACAAAATAAGTATTTAATCAACATTTGTTGAATGAATGAATGAATGGAAACAATCTACCAACTATCATGGTCATCTTGGAATATTTATTTATTTATTTATTTATTTTTAATTAATTTTTTTAAAGATTTTATTTATTTATTTGACAGAGATCACAAGTAGGCAGAGAGGCAGGCAGAGAGAGAGGAGGAAGCAGGCTCCCTGCTGAGCAGAGAGCCCGATGTGGGACTTGATCCCAGGACTCTTGAGATCATGACCTGAGCCGAAGGCAGTGGCCTAACCCACTGAGCCACCCAGGTGCCCCCCATCTTGGAATATTTAATGCTTTTTTTCAGTTTTGCCCCAGAAAAACTCACTTCAGAACATCTGAAGTCGATGTTAGGTAGTTTAACAACACATCTGTATTAAACAACACACCCCTGACTGGCTTCCTTTGTAAAGGGCTCAATCCTGCGCTGTTCCCAGCCTTAGGATGTCTTTGAACTACTCAAATGTGGGACAACCCCTGCAGCTTTGGTTGGAATCAAATTCCTACCACTATCTGAATTCTTGGAACTCCGAGCTCACTGTAGAAAAGGGGATCTCGTTAAGAGCCCCCAGAGGAACCCACCTTGACGAGATTTCTTTAGTCCCAAGTTTACACACACCTTGGCCAGGCTTGATCAAGCAGCTAATGAAGTTTGTGACTCACTGTGTTTACTGTCAAAGCCACTGAAAGGTAGGCAGACTCGACTCGTATCTGAACAACTGAAACTGGAAGCTTTAATAGAGACTGAAATTTCTCTGATTGCTTTTTCTATCTGTGAGTGAATATCTCCTTTCTTCTGGGATTGCAAAGCTTGCCTAGCGAGAGCTGCTTCCTGGCTGTCTGGAGAAGGCCAGTCTGTAGTAGGAGGGGATGAGGGCAACAGAGGGAAGCAGAGCCAAGAGACTTGGGGGGAGAAAGCCAAGAGCAGAGCCTCAAGTCTCTTCATGGAGGAGTGCTGAAAACTGGTTTCACTTCTGGTCTGGCAAGTTCCATGGGCTAATTCACTTACTTTTTTTGTTTAAACTAGTTCAACTGGGTTTCTGTCACTGGCAACCAAAACATCCCAATGCAAATGATTACTTTAGGCCCACTCAGAATCTTAAATGATCATTAACAGGCAATGGTTAAATACCTTGGGAACATTGAAAGAATACAATATATATTTTTTCTGAGGATTTTATTTATTTATTTATTTATTTATTTGTCAGAGAGAGAGAGAGAGAGAGAGACAGCACACAAGCAGGCAGAGTGGCAGGCAAAGGCAGAGAGAGACGTAGGCTGCCCACTGAGCAAGGAGCCCAATGCGGGACTTGATCCCAGGATCCTGGGATCATGAACTGAGCCAAAGGCAGCAGCTTAACTGACTGAGCCACCCAGGTGTCCCAAGAATACAATATTTTTGAAAAATAAACAAGTTACTGAAAGTGGAATAAATATAGGTTTATGTTTACAAATGGGAAATTGATGGTATATTAGTGAGTGAAACAGCATAAAAAGGATTATTTTATTCCATAAATTAACTCTAAATCCCAAGTGAAAAGAGGGAGAACTTAAGAGGGTAGATTCTGTGTGTGTGCGCATATATGTGTATTTGTGTTGGCCAAAGTCCAGGAGAAGATACACTCATATGTAAAAACTTATCTCTTGGGAATATAATTTCAAATGACTTAATTTAAGGCTGCCTTTTTATTATCTATTTAAAAAATTGTTCTGCAAAAATGAGTATTACTCAGGTATTTTAGAAAATATGGACATCTCATGGGGTGGGTGCTTGGGTGGCTCAGCTGGTTGAGCATCTGACTCTTGGTTTCAGCTCAGGTCATGATCTCATGGGTCATAAGGTCAAGCCCTGTGTTGGGCTCTGTGCTCAGCAGAGAGGCTGCTTGAAGATTCTCTCCTTCTGCCCCTCTCCCCTGCCTCATACTCATGCATGTGCACACTCTCTCTCTCTAAATAAATAAATAGGGGTTGCCTGGGTGGCTCAGTAAGTTGAGCATCTAAAATAAAGAAGAAATATAGAGCATGAACTACTTCAATAATAAAATCCTGAATTATTTAAGGATCTTCTGTACTCAAATGTCTGTATTTTCAGATTTGGAAATAGAAAGAAGATACACGCATCTGTTATCAAAGAATGCAAATATCCTGTTCCCAAGGAAATTAACACTATCATCAGGTGTATTCTCAGGGGAATTATGCAGGATGCTATTTCATGTTTTATACAGCTGAAACTTTGGTGAAATTTTAGGGGAGATTCCCATGATAAATTCTTGGGTTTCTCTTGGCTCCTCAAACATCAAACATCCCCCAACTTCAAATTTCAAATCTTGTAGTTATCTGTATTTATTTTTCACATGGAAGCAAACCACAACAGTGGCCAGGATTAGACCCTCTTCCTGGAGTTACTCTACTGGGGTATTAAAAGAAGAGTTCATGTGTGATATCTTGGAAGAGCTTAAGAATTAACATTTTATTTCTTTGTTCCCATCTGGAAGTACTGAAGGGAGGAATACTATGGTCAGAGAAAACCACCCAGCTGCTTCCTTATGCAGAAAAGAACAAGTTATCAGGCAAATCATAAAAGTGCCTCTCACCGATGGCTAGGAAAATGGCTCTCATTGCCATTTCCCTTCCTTCTCAACTAATGGCTTCAACCTTCTCTGTTGATCTTCTGCTCTAAATCACCAGTATGAACTCAGTTACCTTATTGAATACAGAGTATTTATTTTGATATCTATAATTGATGCTTCTTGATGGCATTCTGCAGAAATTAAAAGATAACCAATTTTTAAGACCTCCTTTGCCCCAGAGCCGACCAACTCCTTTACCATCCTCATGTTACCAGAAAAATGAAGTAAAATGCCACTTTAGGTGGCCATGATAAATTTCTTTAATCACAAATGGAAAACTTTAGGAAGAAACATATTTGGAAGAGAGAAAAGAGACCCACATGTTATATTCATTTTTTTTTCTTTTTCTTTAGTGAAATTACGTGAAAATAAGGCCTTAATTTGTGTAGAGTTTATTGTGTTACAGTTTAGTTCTCATCTGAATCTACTGCGTTTATTAAGATTTCACTGTTGAAATGCTTGCACAATAACAGTATAAGGATGTTTGGAATATCACCTGTACCACAGCCCACAGAGCTCCAAACAATGTAGGAATGTTTGCAAATTAATCCTCTTTACATCCCAGTACATTTATTTATGTTGAGTCCATGAATGGGGAAAAAGAGACTGGATTCCAGAGTGGACCAGCATATTCTATCACATTATAGGGAAGAGATAGGAGGGTGACTTAATTAGGATACACACACTATGTGGCAGATACAAGGCCCCCCCCCAAAAAAAATATATGCTATTGCCCGAGTATGCTAAATGGCAGATAGCTACATCCTACAGTGGTTCTGAGTATGGACTTTGAATCATGCCTCTGCATTCATATCCTAGCTTCATCACTTCCATGCTTGGAAGCAAGTTTCTTTACTTGTTTCATGTTTCTCAATTGTAAAATCGAGGTCATTCACGTAAAATCCAAGTCAAACCTACCTCACACAATTGTTGTGACAACTAAATAAAATAATACACAGGATGATTCTGGCACATATGGTAAGCCTCCAAGTTAGATATTCTGTGGAATTATTTTCTCCATTGGAATACATTGCCGAAGTCATAGCATAAGTGAAAGAAGCCCAAACCCTCGGATCCTGTTTTACCTCTAGTCAAGAAAAATCTACTTCAAGATAACTATAAGCCCTTTCAAGAAAGCAAGTTTATAAAAACCTCAAATCTAGTCACCAGATCTAAATAGATTTTATGCCAAAGGTCACATATAGTTTAATGTTACAATTTTTTTTTTTGGAATCTCTACACCCAATGTGGGGCTTGAACCCACAATTCTGAGATCAAGAGTCATATGTTCTACTGACTGAGCCAGCCAGGTGCTCCACTTTAATGTCATCCTTTACCTGTGCATACACGTACTCATTCAGCAATGTGTATGGGGCACACCCCAAGCAAGGCATGGGTTTACGTGCTGAGGACTCAAAGCTTGGATAGGATAGATATGATTTCTGCTCTGCTTCCAGACTGGGACACAAGAACTGGACTAGTTGTAACAGCAGAGATAGAAAGGGTAGGAGGAGAAGAAAGTTCCAGAACATCATAAACTTAGTACCTGGAAATCGGTGGTTTTTTAGCTGCTTTGGAGGTTTGAGGTATTTCTTTTATGTTCCTGGATTAATAATGTGTCTCTCTATACCTCTCTCCATTCCACCCTCTGTATCCTCACGTATCCCTTCTTTTCTGGGCGTTATTCCACATTTGAAATCTGAAGGATGCTAAATTCCTGGTCCTTTCCCCTCCTCAACGGCAGGGACACCTGGTATAGTGGAGAGGGAAGATGGTACTGCTGCCAGAGGTATTCCTGCAAAACACTTGGCCTCTCTTCCGTTAGACTGCTCCAGAAGGGAGTGAAAGTGGAACGGAGAGGTAGGGAGTCACTGATTCCAAGTAGGTAGGGGATTCTTGGCAAGCAAACAGACTACTAAAATATGGAGTGGGGAAGAGGGGAAAAACACACAAGGTCAAGCTTCCTAGTGATTTGTAGGGGCATCTGTGGCTGCACTTTAAGACGGTATGCCAAAATGTGCATTTTTATGGGGAGATTCATTCAACGAATACTTGATCATTAACTCCATGCAAAACATTGTTCTAGAAACTGACATGTCTGTAAACCAAACTGCTGAAGTTCCTGGCCCTCCTGGGGCTTACACTCTAGAGGATGATATGGACCATAGGTTTATTCTCCAAAAGATTCTGTGTTTTAAAAATGCCCAGGAATCAAGAGGCTAGACCTGTGGTCCTCAGTGTTGTGTACCAAGACCAGGGCAGGAGGATCTTAAAAGTCCAGAGGAGAGATCCCGTTCCTGAGATTCTGATTGGATGGATCTGTAATTGGGCTTGGGAATAAAGCTTTAAAACTCCCACTCATTTTGATTCAGTTAAGTTTGAGACAAACTGATCGCTTCTTTGAAAAGAGAGTGGAGATGAAGTTTCTCTCACTAAAAAGAGCCAGGAAAAATCGGCCACTTCCTTCTTTCATAAATACTAGGCAATGGGATTTTCAGTTCTGAATATCCCCGGAGAGAAGCATCAACATTCTTCCTTTATTTTTATTAGCTTAGAATAGCGCCCTACAAACAGTATTTCCAAAACATTTAATGTGTGCCTATATATTTTAAGCTTTAGGTAAAAGAGGAGGACTTATCATCATCATCTGAGACCCCAAATGATTTCCTAATTGTTTTTCCAAATACTACTACTACTAATGTAAGTTTTTATTATATGCCACTTTACAAGTATTCACTTTACAAGCTGGGCACTTTACAAGTGTCCTATGTAATACTCCCAAAAACCTTGTAAGGTATTGTTATGCTTACTTAGCAGGGGAGAAAGGAGGGCTCTGAGGGGTCAAGGAGCTTGCTCAAGGTCACACAGAGATTGGACCCGTGGGAACTTACACCATAGGCTGGCTCTCAACCCAGACGACCATCGACCACCGTAGCATCCCACCCTTTCTGAGTCCCCTCCCTCCCTTGTTTAGCACTTGGAATCTTTTCTGTGACCAAAGACGAACGTACATGTTATAATCACTGAGGAAAAAAGTTTGCTTAGGATACTCTCGATTTGGAGGCTCTTTGCGGGAGGGCAGCCTTCCCAATGCAGGGTATTATTTCTGGAGGTAGCCCCCGAGCTCATTCCCAAACCTAGCGGGGATAGACACTCGCTCGGCTGGCACCCCAGGGCGGCACTGATCCCCAGGCTATGAATTCCGAGAGGTGGCTGCCTTGGCCCCGCCCCCGCGGGCGCCTGGACTCGGGTGCAGATCCCAGACCAGGGAGTGCCTTCCCCCCCCCCACCCCGCCCGGGCGCCTGGACTGGGGTGCAGATCGCAGACCAGTGGGTGATCTTAATCTTGTGGTCCCGGGGCGGGTCCGAAGGATTCTCGGCTCAGTCAGGAACTTGAGCCTGGGACAGATGACTGGCTCCAGAAGTCTTTGCTGAAAGAAAGTTAAAAAGCTAGGTCCCTTTTAGGTTGAAGGCTTGAACCCCCTCCAGCCATTTGGCTACTTTCCCGTCCCTATAGTCTTCCCTGTGTCCTAAAAAGTTGGCTCCAAAGTTTAGGGGGGTCCCCAAAGTTCACAGGGATCCCAGGTAGAGGGCCAGGGGACCCAGCGTCACAGAGACACTGGCAGTCCCAGCTCCAGGACCCGAATCCGTGGTCGCAGGCAGGCAAGGGTCAGGAGCGCGCCTCCAGGTCGGGTCCACCTCTGCGGTACTAGAGGGAAGTACCGCGGGGTGTGGGGGCGGGGGTGGACAAGCCCGGGAGGGTGACCGACAGCGTGGCCAGCCACTGGCCGAGGGCGGTGAGGAGGCTTAGGCCGGCGTGAGTGCGTGCGTGTGTGCGTGAGTGTGAGCGCGAGGGTGAATGTGTGAGCCTCCCCAACCCCCACCTGTTTGAAATGATTTTAAAATGCCAAAGCCAGACTGACCGTATTTCAAAAGTTGCAAACAGTCGGGGTAAAACACGTGCACATGCCCCTACCCTGAAGTGATTAGCTGACTCGAGGGCAAGGAAAGAAAAGGAGGACTAAGAGGGGGGGCGTAGAGGGGGCTAAATCTCTTTTTGGAGGATCGGTTTTAGGACCCAACGGGAAGCACACTGGAATCTCTCCCTTCGGGAAGGAGAGGTGGGGCGGGCCGGCCGGCAGGCGGCCGCGGGGCGCATGCGCGCGCGTCTCCTCTAGCCGGCCGCTGCGCTCGGCGGCGCGGAATAGAATGAACTGTAACAAAACAAGCTGAGCCTTTGTATCTGCTTAAAGGGGCCGCAGGCACTTCCCTCCTGTCCCCCCCAACCCCCGCTCGGCAACCGCGTCTCCAGGGCTCCCAGCAACTGGCTGGAAGGGCTTCCCTCACCCTCAGGAACAGCCCGCCAGCGAGGAAAGGCGAGCCAGGCGGGAGGCAAAGAGGAGACACCGCATTTCTAAGAGGCAAGAAAGGAAGGAAGGGAGGAAAAAAAAAAAAAAAAAAACAACCCAAGCGGCTCAGAGTGGACTCTGGTCCGGGAGAGAACGATCGGGCGCCGGAACGTGGACCGAGAAGCACCGGAATGCAAACAAAGCTCGCGGGCGCCTGTGCAGGGCTCGCGGGGAAGCCCAGAAAGTTTGTTTTATGATGGCTTGAGTGCGCGAGTGTGTGCAGGGGAGCGAGGCTGCCAAGTTTCTCTCTCCCGTTGCGTTATTTTGGGGGAGATGTCTCTCCCATGAACCAGCGGGGGCTTGGGGACTTGTGCTGTGGGGGGCACCTGTCTCTCATTGCATTATTATTTTTTGTGTTGGGGGGGAGGAGGGGTGTAACCCATCATGTCGAGAGTGATCCAGAAGAAGAACCACTGGACTAGCAAGGTTCACGAATGCACCGTGAAGCGGGGACCCCAGGGTGAGCTGGGGGTGACGGTGCTGGGGGGCGCGGAGAATGGGGAGTTTCCGTATGTTGGAGCGGTGGCCGCGGCCGAAGCGGCGGGGCTTCCCGGCGGCGGCGAGGGCCCTCGGCTGGGCGAAGGGGAGCTGCTTCTGGAGGTGCAGGGGATCCGGGTGTCCGGCTTGCCCCGCTATGACGTGCTGGGAGTCATCAACAGCTGCAAGGAGGCCGTCACCTTCAAAGCCGTCAGACAAGGTAAGACGGGACGCGCCTCCGGGAGGCGCCCGCAAAACGGGGAGAGGCCTGCGGAGTGCCCCCCGCCGCATCTCGGTTTCCCGCGTTCCTCCTGCGAGCGCAGCTTAGAGGGGAAGTTGGGGCCGTGCGCCCTGTCGTGGTGAAATAAGCAAAGTTGTTGAGAGATGGTGGGTTGTTTGCCCACCTGCGTTGGAAAGGGGAGGCTGGATTTGCGTCGGGAAGCGGGGAGACTTTTCCCAGGCCTGGTTCGCCAACCTGTTTTCTCAGCCACCAAGTGCAGTGCCGCTTCGTCTGCGCCGGAAGGAGAGTTGGGAAACTGAGGTAGTGGCAAAGTGGACGGTCTCCGGGCCCTTCTGGGGAGTGATGCAGCAAGCGCAGCCGCTGCATTCCTTTGCCACTTATCGGTTCACAGACCGGGAGAATGGGTATGAACGAGAAGAGGGGTCTGTGGTTACTGACGTCCTCCCTCAGGAAACCGGCTTCACCTGGTATCCCTCCAGGTGGGTTGGGGTACGACCGCCCTGCGGTTCCTGTGCCCGCCGCCGGAAGATCCTGCATTCACCCCAGAGCTGGATGACGCATGTGTCTCGGTCGTGTGGCCCAGCCCCAGGCGTGGAGGGGGGGGGGGGGGGAAAGGAGTATTTCTGTCAGCGCAAATCAAGCCCAAGTTTATGCTGCCTCCACCACCACCACCATCGTTATCCTTGATAATGATAATGGTAGCCACTCTGCACTGATAGCTTACTACGTCCCAGGAGCTGTGTTGAATGCTTTCCTTGGCTGTTTTGTTCTGATTCCCAATTCTGAGAGCGAGTTGTTTTTATAAACCCCAGGTTGCAGGTAGGGAAATCGGCATTGACATTGGATAAGTTACTTGCCCAAGGTCACACAAATATCAGAAGTGAGGGTTTGACTCCTTAATGCAAGCGGAGGAGGAAGAGGTGGGGGGATGACCCTCCTGGACTTGAGGGCTTGATTTCTAGGGGAGGGAATAAAGGCAGATTCCTCTCTTAGAAGCCTGTAGAGGAGTGCCCACATCTTTGCTGCTGGTGGGGAGTCCCTTGCCTCTCAGTGTGGTGCAGGTAAGGGGCTGTCCCTCTATCAGTCCAACAGAGAAGGAGTTGATTCCCCTAAAGGATCACTTGCACGACCAAGTACCATGACACAGGTTCCCCTCCATGAAAGCACCAGAGGAAGTGGCAATGTTGAGCATGGTGAAAAGTTCCCATATGTGCCTGCGGGCCTGGAAGGGCAAGCAGCAGCTGGAGGAATGTGTTAAAGGAAAGGAGGGCTGGCTTGGCTGAGCAGATCCTTGGAAACAGGCCTGTTCTAGATGAAACAGAGGAGGGGGCAGAAAGCTTTGTCAGGCCTTTTGGTAGTTTGAGGAGCGATGCACTGACACTTAAGAAAAGTTCCTACAATGGAATACTATGCAGCCATCAAAAGAAATGAAATCTTGCCATTTGCGACGACGTGGATGGAACTAGAGGGTATTATGCTTAGCGAAATAAGTCAATTGGAGAAAGACAACTATCATATGATCTCCCTGATATGAGGGAGAGGAGATGCAACATGGGGGGTTAAGGGGGTAGGAGAAGAGTAAATGAAACAAGATGGGATTGGGAGGGAGACAAACGATAAGTGACTCTTAATCTCACAAAACAAACTGAGGGTTGATGGGGGGAGGGGGGTTGGGGGGGTGGGATTATCGACATTGGGGAGGGTATGTGCTATGGTGAGTGCTGTGAAGTGTGTAAACCTGGCGATTCACAGACCTGTACCCCTGGGGATAAAAATATATTATATGTTTATAAAAATAAAATAAAAAAAAAAAGAAAAGTTCCTACCATTTATGTCCTCATTTTCTACTTGCTCACCTCTTCCGGGAAGCCCTCCAGCATGCTGCCACGCTGAACAAACCCTTCTTCCTTTGGGCTCCCCTAAATGTGTATGTTTTAGTTCTTTTACTTCCTCTGACATATAAGTTAGGCCCCTCTTCTCATTTCCGTACAAGAGACTGTGTCTTATTCATTGTGCATTTCCTCAGGCTTTGCTTGAGGTCTAACACCTTCTTTTCCTGAGAATATGTCCTCATCAGTAACCTGGCTTGCCTTTAGGTATTACATAAGCTAATAAGTGGAAAGTGTGCAAAACAGGGCCTGCCACATAGTAAGTGCCCAATAAAGATGAGCTATTATTGTGTAAAATTGAATTTATTTCTAAGCCTAGCTTTTGGTGTTAGGAACCTGGATTATGAATTCAATGCCAGTACGTGGATTGTTAGGATTTGATAGAACTGTAGAGGAAACACCTTGTCAAAGCATTTGATGGGAGCAGCCACAGGTCTCGGTACAGGGGTATTTTGGAGAAACGGTTGGCGGAAGGACAGGCAGGCGTAGCTATCCATCTATTATCTGTCTAGTGGGTCCTGTATGGGGGCTTGTTTTTAATGTGCAGTATGCCAGGTGTGCCTGAACCTCTTCTGTCCACCAGTCATCAGAGATCCAAGAGCCACTGTATCTCATGATGGTGGGTCAGATAATCAAATGTGTTCGGAATCAGACATCTCTGAATGGAAAGGAAACTGTAGTGTCTCCAAATGTTATTTCCCTTCACCCAGAACTGTTCTGTGTGCTGCACAGGACTGTTCCTAGCAGGTGTGTGCGTGCGTGTAAATCTACTTCTTCTACTCAGGAGAGCATAAAGATGGAGATGGAATCCACTGCAGTGTGAAAGCTACTATTTTATGGGATAATTACATGGACACAGTTCTTCCAACATCTTCATTATAGAAACATGGCACTAGGAAGCATTTCACCAGTCTTCTGTTCCCCCTATAGCAAGAATATGAGTTAAATTGTATGACAGGATTGCTCTTACTATGTCTTCATTACTATGTTGTAATCATATTAGATAAACTCATCCTGGGTGTGTGGCAAAGGAAAACGTTACTTTTGTGTCTCCTGCCCCCTGAGCTAGCCACTCCCAGGAACACAGGGCACTTTGGGTACTGTCGGTATGGAAATGTCACGGTCTTCTTGTGGGAGAAAATTCTGCTGTTTCTATTTCATGGCAGCTCCCTGGAAAGATGCACAGACTAAAATAGTCTGTAGCAAATGGTATTATATGAAGCAGGACTGGATCGTGAAGGAACCAAGCTAAATGGATCTACCAGGTTAGACTTGGTTCATTTTATTTTATTTATTTATTTTAAGATTTTATTTATTTATTTGACAGAGAGAGAAAGGGAGAGCATGAGTGGGGGTGGGGGGTATGGGGAGCAGCAGGCAGAGGGAGAGGGAGAAGCAGGCTACCTGCAGAGCAGGGAGCCCAACTCAGGGCTTGATCCCAGGACCCTGGGATCACTAGAATTTGGTTCATTTTAGATGGGGAAAACAGTCTTTTGTCACAAAGTGCCTAAGAAAATTTACAGATACACATATATATTACATAAAATATGTTATTTTGAAAAAAAAAATGCTATTTTGTATATTACATATATAATATAGCATATACTTTATATTTTGTAAATATATATTTACTCGTAGTGAAATGCACAGATCTTTAGTATATAGTTTGATGAGTTTTGACAAATGTATATGTTCATTTTATCTTTACCCAAATCAAGATATAGAACATTTCCATTACTCTAGAAATTTTCCTCCTGTCCCTTTCTGGTCAGTTCCGGACACCTCCTCCAGAGGCAAAGGCTATCTGATTTCCTTTATTATGGATTAATTTTGTCTATTATTGATGATCATATGAATGAAATAATGCCATATGTACTCTTTTGTGTCTGACTTTTTTTTTTTTTAAGATTTTATTTATTTATTTGACAGACAGAGATCACAAGCAGGCAGAGAGGCAGGCAGAGAGAGAGGAGGAAGAAGGCTCCCCATTGAGCAGAGAGCCCAATGCAGGACTTGATCCCAGGACACTGAGATCATGACCTGAGCTGAAGGCAGAGGCTTTAACCCACTGAGCCACCCAGGCACCCTGTGTCTGACTTTTTACACTCAAAATATTTAGTAGATTTCATATTGTGTCATTGTTCTTTTTTTTTTAAAGTTTATATATGTAAAAATTTTTAAGTCATCTCTTTACCCATCATGAGGCTCAAATTTACAACCCCATGATCAAGAGTCATGTGCTCTGCCAACAGAGTCAGCCAGGCACCCTTCATTGTTCTTTATTGTTGAGTACTATTCTGTTGTAGGTATGTGTGTATATACGTGTGTGTATACACACACACACACACACACACCAGTTTTTAAAATATTTTTGCTTGTCATTGGGCTTTGGACTGTTTGCCATTTTTCACTATTGTGAATATAGGTGCCAAAATATTCCAGTTGCTCCGCATTTTTGCCAGTCTTCAATCTCGTCTGTCGTTTGAATTGTAGCCATCCTAGTATATGTGGAAACAGAGAGAAAGGTGATGAAGGAAACTTTGCTGTGGGATATAAGCTAAGCAGTTGTTTTAGAATGTGGAGGCCTGAGGTGAAAGTAGTGCTTTAGGGACATTTTGTTTTTTATTCCTCGCCCCTGGACACAGGTGTCCGGAACTGAGGTCTGCAGAGTTTGGGTAGCCTTTCCAAGAGTCATACAAGTGGCAGAAGTCAAGCTGACAGGCAGCTGTGTTGGATGCCAAAAGCCCCTGCTCCTCATTCCTGGGTCAGCATGTCTCAGAGTAGGGCCCCCAGACCAGTGGCCAGAGCGTCACCTGGGACTGGTCAGACACTGGAATTCCTGGACCCCACCCGGGCCTTGCCGACTCCCAAACTCTGAAACTCCTGGAGGCGGAGCCTCTGGGGCAGTATTAAAAGAGGCCCTGGGGTGATTCCAAGGCGTGCCCAGTTTTGAGAATCACCGCCTGAAGGTACAGACTGACACTTAGAAAAGGACCCTTGACACAGCTGATCTGGGTTTCAGAACAGGCTTTGCCAGCTAGTGCTGTCGTCTCCGGCAAGTCACCCTCTCTGGGCCGACCTTTCTTCATTTTTTCATGCCAGAAATAAAATGGCCGTCGCCTGTAGGTCCTTTGCATTCCTAAAATGCTGCACTTCCATGAGTAACCCCGACTGCAAAAGCTTAAGATGGTGTGATTGTAGTTTCCCAAAGTGGTGGTATCCTAGGTCATGCTTACATATTTTTGTAGGTGAAGTCTGTGGTTTTGCAAATTGCCCGGAAGCTGAAACCGCCCACATTTTAGACAGAGCAGGGACAATAAATAAGACACAGCTTAGAAACCACACCACCACCACCAGAGCCTTTTCCTCACTGAAATGAGGGTGTTATGACCACACACAATTGAATAGAGTTCTTTGTGCCTTTTTGTGTTTTGTTCTGATGTGTGTTTATTTTTGACCCATTAGACTATATTACAATAGCTCTGTAACAAAGTCATTCTCATTTTATTTTATTTTATTTTTTAAAGATTTTTTTTTTTTTTTTTTTTTTTTTTTTTTGGGCCGGGGATGGGGGGGGGGGAGGGAGAAGCAGACTCCCCGTGGAGCAGGGAGCCTGATGCAGGGCTTGATCCCAGGAGACTGGGATCATGACCTGAGTGGAAGGGAGATGCTTTGCTCACTGAGCCACCCAGGCGTCCCAGTCATACTCATTTTACAACACAGGGGCCTGTCTTTCTTGGTGTCCCATGAATTCTGCTTCATGGTCTCTGGGTTTGCTTATTCATCCCCTGAGATGGTCACAAGACGGATTCTTTTCCTTAGTGTCCCTTCAGAGAGAAGATCATTGAGCTCCCCATGGTAGTGTGCTGCTAGATGGTTAATAACCTGCTCTGGTAGAGGGGAGCCTCAGATCTGTAGCATATCTGGAGTGGGGAAGAGATACGTTTAATCCATTCTATAGAGCCAGTATGAGCTCCTCCCAGCATACCCCTGACCTCCCTATAAGACAGCTCTTGAGTTACAAGCCATCCCCTCATCCTGCTTTGTGACTGCATAGCCTTGTCCCAATTTAAAATTATCTTCTGTTTCTTCTTTTTTAAAAGTTAATTAATTTTTTTTAATACTCTCTACACCCAACATGGGATTTGAACTCACAACTCCAGATCAAGTGTCACATGTTCTACCTGCTGAGCCAACCGTGCACCCCTTGTTTCTTCTTTTTTGTCTGTCTCTCCTCCCCCTAGAATGTAAGGTCTGTGAAAACAAGGAGCTTTTCTCACTTGCTTACCCCTCTATTTCCCAGATCCTGAAACAGTAGCTGGCAAATCCTAGGTGCTCATTCGCATTTGCTGGACACGTGAATGGTTTTCCTTTGTGGCTTCTCATTCGTATGATATGTGCAGACTAGGCTGTCTACATCCTTCCCCCTTTACTGTCCATTCATCTTTTATTTCTTCTGACTTAGGATCCTAATACGTTCATTTTTCCCTTCACCAGATCTTCCAATCAGCTGATTCCCTGTGTCTAATAATTTATACGGAGCTATAAATAAGTAAATGACCGACAAGGCTTAATGAATTATATTGAAGTATTTCTGCTTGTTGACTCTTGCTGGAGTTTAATAAGGGAAATTTCAGATGCTGAGCAGGCAGGATGGTGAGGGGCTTCTCCGTTTATTGTTGATATGGGGTCTGCTCTATGTCAGCACCCGTAAGAATGACACCTTACCTCTGTTTTTTTGTACCATTGTCCCTGAATACAATTTTTCCAGCCAACAGCCAATCAGATCTTTGCTGCAGAAAACAGTCTGATTTTTGTCCTCTTTTGCTCTTATTGAGCTTTGTGTTTTATAGGCCTTTTTTTTTTTTTTAACTTAAACTTTCAAAATCAATCTGTATTCTTTGTGCTAAAAGACCACTCTCCAAAGGGTATTTGTAGGTTACCCTGTGGAACATTCCACAGCTTTTAGAAAAAATAATGCAACGACAGGCAACCCAACTTGTCCATTGTTTCCAGTGGCCACCCTTGGCCAATGGCCTTGTTCTTTAAAAATAGATTCACTTGACCTTATGATGCAATGGCATACAGTTGGCTCACTGCATATGTTGGCATTCATTACCCAGCTAGTCTAGGAGGGCAGAATTGATGATATCCACCAAGGGGAATTAAGTGGTTTATAAGAGAAAACATTCTGACATCTCCTTACCACAAAGGTTTACATGAAGGAGGTTGCTTTATAAACGATGGTTATTTAATGCAAAACACCGGTCTCTGATGTTAGTGGTCCCTTCCTTGAGTCTGTATATATGTGTAACAGGATATACTGATTTTGTGTACGCTGAGAATAAAGGCTGTCAAATTTGTTAAGGGCTGACATTCACATCCTAAAAAAGGAGGTTACTGCATTCTTACCTGTCTTTATGCAGCTTCTATGCGAGATCTATAACCTTGAAAAATCCCTCATAAACACTAGAGCTTTGCTGTGCGGCACCCTTATGGATGTCTGCGTTGATATGGTATTTCTTGTGAATTTGTTTTGGTGTTTCCACGGCTGTACCCCCACGGATGTCAAGGACATGCCTATCATATGGATGTCTACTTTGTAGTAAAGTATCCTATGTAGAGCCCGGAATGTTCTGGATGCTAACCTTTCTGAAGGCATGTCACAAAATTAAAAGATGGAATTTGAACAAGGTCTTTCATGATTAAATAATACTCTTCTCTTTTTATGGCTAAGTAATTAAAGAGTGGAGTAATCCATTACTTATAATCATTTCTTCAGTCTTCATCTCAGAGTGAAAACCGACGTCCTCACAGTGACTCACGAGGCTCCCTCCCATGATCTGGCGCATGACATTTCACCGCCCCCCGCCACCCCCCGACTCTGGTCCATGATCTGCTAGTTCCCACCTCGAAGGCTTGCTGCGTCCTGAACTTCAAGTCTTTCCCAAATGTCACCTTCTCCATGACACCTTCTTCGATGACATTGTTGGAAGCTGTAACTCCACTGCTGTTCGTTACCCTCTGTAGCCTTTCTCTGCTTTATTTCACTCCATTTCAGGGAGCTTGCTTCAAAATAAGTAAAATCCTTATTTTGTCTCTCCTAGAAGAGAAGCTCTGGGAGGGCAGGGACGTTGTGGGTGTGTTTGGTGCTTCCTCCTCAGGACCGAGAGCGGGGCCTGGTGCGTCCTCGTGGCACGAGCATCTGTTGAACGTCTGCTGTCAAACGGAGAACTCGAATAACTTTCCCCTGAGCCCGGTTGCCTCTGAAAATTCCAGTATTTGAGAGTCTCTGAAGATGTCGGTAATTCATGATGGCTCACAATAACCTTGATGTGGGTTTGTTATTGACAGTCTGTGCGTGTGGCTGAGTAGAGCTTAGCCAGTCGATGGAGGAATCTTCTTGAAGGCAGCGTTGACAGCTGGTTTCAGCTGGTCTTCATGGGATGGGTTTCAGGCAGCCCCTGAGTGTGTCAGGGAACTTTGCAAACTCACCCTCAAATGGGCTGTGAGAAGTTCTTCTAGGCACTGCCTGCTGTGTGTAGAGACTTTTTCTGTTCCTACCTCCATTGCCATGAGAAAGAATTACAGAAGAGAATGACATTCTCCCCGCTCAGGTGTCCACCCCACCGTGATTCCCATCGGAGGCATTTGTGTGCACCTTTAATGGGACACAGTTCTGTTTTCCACAATAAGACTAAACTTTCAGCCTGTCATGAGACAAGACTGGAAGCTCTCTTATGGGCAGTGGCCTGATGGTGCAATTAAAAGGGGTTATGGGGGCACCTGGGTGGCTCAGTCGTTAAGCGTCTGCCTTCGGCTCAGGTCGTGATCCCGGGATTCTGGGATCGAGCCCCGCATCAGGCTCCCGGCTTGGTGGGGAGCCTGCTTCTCCCTCTCTCACTCCCCCTGCTTGTGTTCCCTCTCTCACTGTGTCTCTCTGTCAAATAAAAATAAAAAATAAAAAAAAATAAAAGGGGATTATGCCCCGGTTATAAGCCATGTTTCAGAATTACTGTTCTATACGGTGTTAACAAGACAGCAGAACTGCTTGTAAGATAACCCACTAATATCCATGTATTGATGTGTTATACACGTGTAGGTTTTGGATGTAAGCTGGTGTGGATTAGAAGCCAGATTTTTAAATTTGCTAGGCAGGTGACTCAGGGCAAGACACTTCACCTCTTTGGGCCAGGGTTTTCTCATCTGAAAATGGGGTAAGAGCGATACCTACTTTCTAGAGTTGATGGAAGAATAAAAGGAGGAGGCTTAAGTAAACCACATGGCACAGGGCCTGGCCCATAGCTCAGTATATGTTGGCTTCTGTTATTGTCTGAATGTTCCTCATTTGAAAGCACTCCAAAGAGAAGAAAGAATCTCCTGAGAGATAGAAATTGTGGTATAAGTTTCCTGGAGAGCTTTTTAAATTCTAGAAAAAAAGCTTCATTTTTCTGCGTGATTCAGATGCCACTTTTTTTGAAACAGCTGTGGTTGGATGAGTTCGGACAAGTGAGAAGGAAACTCTGGACCTCACCACGTGTAGGTGGAACTTCTCTCACGTTGTCCCCAGTGGTGACATATTGATTCTAATTATTGTCATTGGGTCCCAGGTTGTACGAAGATGTAGGGGACGGAGAAGTCCTCTCTCTCCTTCCTGGAAGTCCCAAGGAGAATGATCCTGGAGAACGTGACACGGAGATCCTCTGACCTTCCTGGCACTATATTTGGGCTCCCACCTCACGGGTGGCAAGGGAAGCAGTGGGGCTTGGGGTTATAAGGGTTTGGAGTCAGACTGGGTGGGTTCAAATCCAGGCTCTGCCACTTCTAGCTGAGCAACCCTGGGCACGTTAACCTGCCAGAACTCCATTTTCCCAGTAGAAAATGAGAGTAATGCCTACCTCATTGGCTGCTTGGGAGGATTAAATGGGAAAATGTACCCAGAACACTTAATCCTCTGCTTGGCATATAGGCAGGGCTTACCAAAATACCTACATAATAGCAGCTGTGATGATTTTCCGTTGAGAAATGGACACCATCGATGAGTTCCTCTAAAGCAGTGATTTAAAATGGAGGGTGGTTTTGCCCACTTGGGGACATTTGGCATTGCCTGTAATCCTATTTGGTTGTTACAACTCAGGATGAGGGAGTCTGCTGGCACGTGGAGGCCAGGGAGGCCGCAGTACATCCTACAGTGTACAATACCGCCCCCCTCTCCCCAGGAGAGAGTTATCCATCCCCAAACCGCCAAAGGCTGAGGTTGAGAAACCCTGGTCTAATGTATAACTTCAGGGTTGAGACCGGGAATCTGAATTGGGAGCAGTAAACTAATCATAATTGTTATTTATGGATCTTCTGATAGGTTGCTGAGACCCAGGTTAGGGTTTTGCCTGGGTAGATGATGTCATTCTCATTTTAGCCGTGAGAAAAATGAGCTAGGAGAGGTCACGTCCTTTATTCTCACCCCCAGGCACCTGACCCCAGTGAGATTCAAGTTCAGATCTGCCTGTTTCCAAAATTTGTGTCCTAGGAGTGTGTTGACTTTGTAGCCGGGAGTCCCTAGGTCCTTCTACTGTGGGGGTCACTGTGGATGCTGCCTGAGAGGGTGCAGCATGCTTGGTGACCCCACTGAGGATAAGCCTAGAAATAAATTCCCAGAGTGTTAAAGGGACGGAACCCAGAACGAGCCTCTCCGTATTGTCAGGCTCTACTTCCTTGTCTTCCTCTGTTTGCCCTATTCTCCATCACCAACACTGTCATTTCCTTCCTCCTCTGTGCCCTCTTTTTTCTCCCCCATGCACGTCATGATTTCAAGACAATAGTGTCTTGTCATTGCTGATTTGCCTGTCTTTCTCCCCTACTGGATTATGTGTTTCTTGAAATCTTGAAGGCAATATCCCTGTCTCTTTTGCCGTCTCTGCCCTGTGTAGGTGCTTGAGAAATATCTGCTCAATTGAATTCTTTGGAGGGTAAAAGCATAACTTTTAACTAAATTAAAAAAAAAAAATTCTTGCCTAAGATCTTGTTGGCTAGAAACTCCGTGGCTTATTTTTAAGGCATATTAAATATACTTAGCCATATGTCTGACTTTTCTGTGATGATTTAAGATGGTTCTCTGCCAGTTGTTGTAGCATTTTGAACTGTGGGGAAAATATTGAATTAATTGTGTTGAAGGTCTTAGAGGGCCTGTATTCTGACCAGATGTGTGCAGGGATTGAGCCTGTTGCTTACGTCATATGGCCACGGAAGGCATCGCTTCGCCTTGATTTAAATAGAGTCAGTATTTTACCACCTGGATCCTTGGCCAAGTGTTGGAATTTACATCTGATGGGGAGAGCATGCTCATTTCCTCCTCCAACTATCAGCCTGTTTAAGTCTGTGTGACTTGGTTAAGAATTCAGAACTCTAGATCAAGTTGTTAAAAAAGAACTTTCCTTGGTGTTAGAGCATGTGGATCTTTTTTTTTTTTTTTAAACCAAGCATTGGCATCTAGATTTTGGTTTCTAATCTTTTAAAAAACTCAAATATTACTGTGACCTCGAAGAACGTCAGTCACCATTTGTAGTTGCTGTGTGCTCCCATATCTCATGTTTTCTCCCCCCTGTGAAAGTTACTTATTTCATTTGAACAATGTGTATAATACAGAACGATGTGAATATGAAAGAAGAATGTATCTACATTGTCTGTAATCGCACTCAGAGAAATAACACACGTTCATACTGTATTTAGATCCAAACACTCGCGTGCACGCGCGTGTGTGCGCGCACACACACACACACACACACTTTTTTTTTTTTTTAAGATTTAAAAAAAGTTTTTGATAGAGAGAGAGATCACAAGGAGGCAGAGAGGCAGACAGAGAGAGAGGGGAGAAGCAGGCTCCCCACTGAGCAGAGAATCAGGTGCAGGGCTCCCTCCCAGGACCCTGAGACCATGCCCTGAGCCGAAGGCAGAGGCTTAACCCACTGAGCCACCTGGGCACCCCACACTTTTTCTTTCTTTCTTTCTTTTTTTTTTTTTTTTAGTAGTTTTTTTGGGAGAGTCTTTTTCTCATGAAGATTGGATAATATGACACATGCTGTTTTGTGGGATTTTTTTTTTTTTTGGTACCTAACAGTATATCGTGGATGTTTTTTCTTTTCTTTTCTTTTTTTTTTTTTTTAAGATTTTATTTATTAGTCAGAGAGAGAGAGCGAGCACAGGCAGACACAGTGGTAGGCAGAGTCAGAGGGCGAAGCAGGCTCCCGGCCGAGCAAGGAGCCCGATGTGGGACTCGATCCCAGGTCGCCAGGATCATGACCTGAGCCGAAGGCAGCCGCTTAACTAACTGAGCCACCCAGGCGTCCCGGATGATTTTTCTGTACTACCAATATATCTATTTTGTCATTTCAATGGCTGTAGAATCGTTTCTGGTTGTGCAATAACAACCATGCTTTGAGGATGGACATGGAACGTGTAGGTTGTTTTCCTTTCCTATTTTATGCAATAAATTGATGAATATCCTTATACTTACATTTTACTGAAACTCTTCAGATTGTTTTCCTTGTACCGAGGTCTAGAATGCTTGGCTCACATAAATTTTATCTTCTTATTTATTTATTACAAAGATTTTATTTATTAGAGAGAGAGAGAGAGCAAGGGGAAGCACAGAGGGAGAAGGAGAGAGAGAGGCTTCCAAGCAGACTCTGTGCTGAGCATGGAGCTTGACAAGGGACTCGATCTCATGATCCCGAGATCATGACCTGAACTAAAACAAGAGTCAGACACCCATCTGACTCGGCCACCCAGACACCCCTGAATTTTATCTTCTTCTTCTTCTTTTTTTTTTTTTTATTAAGATTTTATTTATTTATTTGATAGACAGAGATCACAAGTAGGCAAAGAGAGAGGGGGAAGCAGGCTCCCTGTTGAACAGAGAGTCTGATGCGGGGCTCAATCCCAGGACCCTGAGATCATGACCTGAGCCGAAGGCAGCGGCTTAACCCACTGAGCCACCCAGGTGCCCCTGAATTTTATCTTCTTAAGGCTTTTATCTTCTTAAGACTCAGAGAGTGTATCATTTATCTTCTTAAGACTCAGGATATCAATTTGTATCCCTGGCGCTTGTGAGAGTCTTGTATTTCTTTATCTACCTCACTTATAACACATACTGCCTAGCCCTGGATTTTTTTTTTTTTTCTTTTTTAATAATAGGACTTACAGTGCAAATGCTGAGTAAGTATTCCAAAGGGCATTAGGGACTGGTGGGGTCTGGGGTAAACTGGAAGGACACATTTTGTTCAGAGGGAGCAGTTGCTACTTTGCTTCAGCCTATTGCTGACATGGGGGAACATTGGCCAGTGTTGCCAGATTTTTCAA
Organism: Enhydra lutris kenyoni; assembly: GCF_002288905.1. Classification (NCBI taxonomy): domain Eukaryota; kingdom Metazoa; phylum Chordata; class Mammalia; order Carnivora; family Mustelidae; genus Enhydra; species Enhydra lutris. The sequence goes on along the minus strand of NW_019154094.1, from coordinate 22,843,830 downwards.
ATTTTCAAGAGAATCCAGAAGGTTGAATTGTTAAAAAATGCACTTTGACAATTAAAAAATGTTGATTCGGGCTTCTTCCAAAAGCATGGATGAACCCAACAAAACATATCTGGGAGCCATATTTGGTCTGGGCGATGAGCTTGTGGCCCCTTGTTTATGTGTTTGTCTCTCTCACTTGATGTCTCTCACACTTCATCTGTTCAAGAGCCATAATCTTATTTCTTACTCCTGTCTGTATTTTCAGAGCCCAGGATAGTGACCAATTCACAGCGACGGTCAATAAATATGTGTTGAAGTGAATAATAAGTTCCAGAAGCGGTCCAGTTTGTCCCTGTAGTCTGCTGGAGGCCCAGCTGGTGACAGCTCCCCCATTCTAGTTGTGAGGAGCTGGGGAGAGGATATATTTTGACAGCTGATCATAATTCTTGGAGTATTTTGTCTCAGGGTCCTGGTCTGCTGAGTCTTTGAACTAGGTGCAAAATGGCATCTTGATGACGACATTTTTATGACTGCGTCCCGGGAATGGTATATGTTTTCTGCTCTGAGATAATTTTACTGTGAAATGTGTGGCCTTCCAAATTAAAAAAAAAAAAGAATGAGTTTTAGGTATACCTCTTAGGTTTTTTTTTTTTTTTTAAAGATTTTATTTATTTATTTGACAGACAGAGATCACAAGTAGGCAGAGAGGCAGGCAGAGAGAGAGGAAGAAGCAGGCTCCCCGCTGAGCAGAGAGCCCGATGTGGGGCTCGATCCCAGGACCCTGGGACCATGACCCGAGCTGAAGGCAGAGGCTTTCACCCACTGAGCCACCCAGGCGCCACATTAGGTTTTAAATATAGCAGGAAAATCTCCAGTAACACAACTTTCTTGGATATTGTACGGATAAATCAGGACCCTGACCTTTACTCCAAGCGTAGATGCTTTCAGAACATGATTAACCTCTATGACCGGTGGGTATCTGTTCTTCTGCACATGGTAGAATTTTGTTTTTGGAAAATGAAAGCGGGCTTTCTTGCTTTTCTACCTGTGAAATGGTTTCTTCTGTTTTGAATAATTCATGTCAGGTACCAAGTTTGCTGTGCGAGGATGGAGAAGAGGACTTAGATAATTCAGATTACAGGTTCAGTCAGTGCAGTTTTTCTGTCAAGGAACCAAGCAGGGAAAACCTCTATAAAATGAAAACTACAGAGTTGGCAGCAAAAGCCCAAGATGGAGTTCGGATTTTGCTAGGTTTGAATTTGGACTGTGTTTCTTTTCTTTCCTTCCCTTGTCCCCGTCCTTCTCTCCATATCTCCATACCTGATTCAAAGTAAGAACATTCTTTTTTTTTAATTAAGTTAAATTAAATTAAATTAAATTAATTTATTTGAGAGAGAGAGAAGCAGACTCCCCCACTGAGCAGGAAGCCTGACTCGGGCTCGATCCTGGACCCGGAGATCATGACCTGAGCCGAAGGCAGATGCCTAACTGACTGAGCCACCCAGGGGCCCCCAGAATAAGAACATTCTAATAGACCGTCTAGGAATTTAAATCATACATGGTATATTCTCTATGTACATAATCCAGGACTTGGGATGTGAGACAGAATTAAAGAGTTTTCATCTTGAGACTCTATGTCCTGATCTACTTCCTTTGTTATGATAACAACTTTTGGGGCACCCAGAAGTCCCCCGAGTTGGCATGAAATTTGGGTTCCTTTCTACTTTAAAATGCTCAAGATTAGGATGTACCTGGAAAATCTTATAGTCCATGGTGTTTTAGGCTGGGTGATCCTTGACAAGATTCCTGAGCTTTGGTCTTTGATAAAGGGAAGAAGGGTCTCTAGCCATACTGTATGGTACCTTAAGTGCCCAGCCTCAGGTGGGCACCTCCACAGTGTAGATGAGAAGTACAAGAGTGTTATCTCAATATTATCTATGTATATATATATCATTATTTATAAGAGAAGTCAGAGAGAGGGGATGCCCAATTAAGGAAAAATTCATGTAGCCATTGCCTATTTCTGTCTAAGTCTGTGGGAAAATACTGCCAGAAGGAAGAAAGGCCCTGGCTTTCTTAAGCAATGTGAATCCGTCTCTGATACAGTTTAGCTAAATATGTAAGCTCAAGGCATGCCTGGCTGGCTTGGTCAGTAGAGCGTGCAACTCTTGGTCTCTGGGTTGTGAGTTCGAGCTCCATCTTGAGGGTAGGAGGTTACTTTAAAAATAATGGAAGCTCCAGCTCTTCTACGTGAAATAATTATCTCTAAGGAAGACATTTGTGGAAAGAAGGCATTAATGGGAATGATATTTGTTTTTTACTATTGGAATCTTTTTTGGTAGAAGGAGCCTCTCCCTGGGGGTTTAATAAAACCTGGTGAGTCACCCTTTTGCCTGAATTCCTGAGGGAAAAGAGACATCAAGAAAAGTCTGTGGGGGGCGGGGAGGTGAGAGGTGGAATTTACAGCCCTGTGCACCTGTTACCAGGCTCTTATATTCACCTGATGGTTGCTAACAGATTGCAGGCAGAGCTGCTTGGAGAAAATGATCAGCTTTGGCAACAGTGGCCCACAAATTGAGTTTGGGTGAATGGAAAATGCATCAGAATTACCTGGGAGAGTTTTCAAGCTCTGGGCATCTGGGTTTGACTTCATTAGTGATTCTGAGTCATGTCTTCCTGCCCAGTGGAGTCTGGATGCCCCAGCTCTGAAGAACGGTTCACAGGATGGCCACTGGTTTATATCATCCAGGGTGTTTACTAAATGCGGGGATTACTAGGCTCTAGCCCAGACCTATGCAGTCAGAATCCTGGGGAGTGTGGGGGGAAGAGTTTTGGGGGACAGGGGTGGGCCATGTGAATCCACAGCATTTAAACAAGTTCTGACTGATTGTGGGAAGTCCAAGCTGGAGGCTCCTGGCTCTACAACATTGGCCTTTTCCATTCCATTTACCTAATAAATGATGGTGCTAGACCTCATTCTATGCTTGAATGAACACTGATTGGTGAATGGAGTCAAGAATAGAAAGATTAGGGGCACCTGGGTGGCTCAGTCATTAAGCATCTGCCTTTGGCTCAGGTCATGATCCCAGGGTGTGGGGGTCGAGCCCCGCATCGGGCTCCCTGCTTGGTGGGAAGCCTGCTTTTCCCTCTCCCACTCCCCCTGCTTGTGTTCCCTCTCTCGCTGTGTCTCTCTCTGTCAAATAATAAATTAAAAAAAAAAAATCTTAAAAAAAAAATAAAAGAAAGGCTAATTGAGTTATTTGAGCTAAAAGTTCTTCTACAGTGGCAAATACTGGGTGTGTGGATATGTGTTGTGGAAGGTCATTTTCTTGCTTCAGGATCCCAGCAGCAGTGGGATCATTGACAGAGACCTCTTCCCCAGCACCACAGCCACCATGTTGAGATAGAAAAGGAGCTCTGGAAGAAACATGGCGCTCTCCAGCAGAAATGTGCACAGTGATGGAGATGTTCTTCCCCCACAATGCCCCATGTTGAATCCACTAGCCACTGGTGGAGATTGTGTACTTGTAACATGGTGAATGTGGTTCCATTTCATTAGCCACACAATGAAAATGAAAAATGTAAATTTTCTTTACATGTAATTGATTTAAATCTAACCCTCAGTTGTGGCTAGTGTCTACCAGATGGAATGGCGCAGGAGACGATCCTGTTACAAGTGGTGAGGACAGTCATGGGGCTTTGTTGTCACATCCAGCTGCTCCAAGAGGAAGAGGCCAGAGTGACAATTTGGGTTGACGCTTGTTAAATGTGGAAGCTTGGGATAAGTAGTTTTGAAGTGTCCCTTGATGACTTGGGTCACTGTGTTTACTGATGACATTCTTCTTAACCTCATTGTATGGCACTGTGCTGATTTTCCCAAAGTGCTTTATGCGGAACAGCTATGTTCTGTGAGGCTGGGGAGGATGTTTTTTTCTGTAGACTGGCCTGTCTCCAGCATCTTATATATTGGGATGATTGAACAGATCCTTTCAGTTTGCGTATTTTATCCAGAGGGGGAGACGGAGTTATCCTGGGATGGTAGAAACCATTTTATCACCTTGGTGCTTTTGGTTACAAGTAATAAAAAAACAACTCAGTGGCTTAAACAACAAAGGGGATTAGCTGATGTATGGAACTTAAGGATTTCAGAAGAAGGTGGGAGCTTCAGGTACAGCTTGAACAGGACACAGGTCATATTTCTCTCATTTGCTTCAGAGCTGCCAATTGCCCATCTGGTGACTTTGTTCACACTAAAAAGTATCTCTCTTCGGGGCAGACATCATCCCAGCACAGCCTGGAGAGGCTATAGGTGAAGACAGGACCTAGATATTGTAAGGGACAGCCTCACAATGACTTTAGTTGTTTGCAGATGGGTGACCATTACCAAAGGGGGGTGGGGGGACGTTCCTGCTTATTCTTCCTTCTAGTAAGAGGCCCTGAGGTATGCCCCCATCCTGGGTGCTGAGTCGCTTAGGTCTGCAGTCCCTGTTCCAATCCCTGAGGCCTGAGCCCTCACCTCCCCACTTGTCATATGCTTCAAGTCTGGGAGCGAAAACCGGGGAAAGAAGACAAAATCCCACCATGCTAACGATAGCAGATTAGCACTTCTCAGGTCATACTATGCTCTGAAGGCCATATGTGCATGATCTTTAGTCCTCAGCGCGAGCTGTGAAGTGCGTGTCCAATCTTCCTATTCTACGGGTGAGGACGCTTGAGAAGTGGTTCCTAGTGCCAGGTTACCCAGTGGATGAAGGGACAGCGAGGAGCTTCCTCCAGCTTGGAGATGCTCCAGGCTCCCACTGGGATGCTGCATTAGTGCCTTTGTAGCTTGTGATGGGATCCCTTTCAGACAGTACTGCGCCGTTGTGTGAATTTGGAGTACAGAACTTTCTGGAACGTGTTCTGAGGAAAGCTGGAAGCTGGGTGCTCTTCCCGGCACTTGGGCGGGCCACCGTCTCTGTGCCCTGGTGGGGTGGTGGGTGTGCGGCAAGCCTGGCCCATTGCGGCTATGAGCTTCTCCGTTTGTCCATCTGTGGCTTCACCATGAGCAGGACTAGACGTAAGTGCCTTTATCTTTCAGCACTGACCGACACAACTTTCTCCTCAGACACAGTCCTGGGTGCGCTTAGGGACCCAGCAAAGTCGTAGTCAACTTTTCCAAAAGTTGTGGTTAAAGTAGACATAACATAAAACTTAGCATTTTCGCCATTATCTAAATGTATGGCTCAGGGGCCTTCTGTACAACCACCACTGGACCTTCTGTCTTGATAAATCTGACGACTTCTAGGTGCTTACGTAAGTGGAACCATACGGTATTTGCCCTGTCGTGAGAGGCTCATGTCACTCCACACGCGCCTGCAGGCTTTGTCTGTGTTGTAGCACGTTAGAACCTCCTTCCTCGTAAAGGCTGAGTAGTACTCTTTTTTTTTTAAATAAAGATTTTATTTATTCATTTGACAGAGAGCGTACGAGTAGGCAGAGCGGCAGGCAGAGGGAGAGGAGGAGCAAACTCCCCGCCAATCAGGGAGCCCGGTGCAGGGCTCAAATCCAGGACCCCAGGATCATGACCTGAGCCAAAGGCAGATGCTTATCTGAAGGCAGATGCTTAACCGACTGAGCCACCTAGGCACTCCAAGGGCTGAGTAATATTCCACCGCGTGGACAGACCACGGTTTGTTTTATCCTTTCATCCATGAGTGAATGCTTGGGGGTGGTTTCCCCCTTGTTTTATTTGGTTTCGTCTTCCTGCTTTCCTCAGAAGCAGGTGCAGTTAGGTTTTCTTGATGTCTTGGGCCTCCTCCCTTCTGAGTTCTTCCTTTGTCCTAGTAGCCTGACCCTTCCTGGGGCTGTCGGGCGGGACTCTCCCTTGCCAGTCTCCTCCAGCTCTGAGGATGGGGACCTGATTGCCTGGGGGAGCGTCGCCAGCGTGTGTCCTCATCATCTCTGCTGCACTGAGAGCAGGTGGCTAAGGGTATGCATGCTGGTCATCTGGTCTTAGGGGCGTTGGTCCCACACCTGTTCCTGCTGTGGCTAACTTACCACCTTCCTGGGTTGGAGGCCATGTGCTCCAGGCTTTGCATCGCAAACGGGCAGGTTCAAATCCAGTCTGCTTGCTCCCTCGCCTGTGGCCTGGGTACGGGATCTGACCTCTGTGACTTAGTGATCTTCAGATCGCACACCTTGTGTGGTTGTTGCAAGGAAGCCAGGCGATGTGGCAGGGAGGCTCTCCGCAGGAAACACAGAGCAGAGGCAGCGCTGGATAAACGATAGTTATTATTACATTAGGTTTGTCAGTTTTCCTCTTTTGAATCGGATAACTTTTGATTTTAGGTTTGCGGAGGTGCCGAATTGACTGCGTAATTGACTCAAAACACTTCTGTTTAACACTCTGGGTTTTAATCTTCTTTCTTGGCACCATTCCTCTTAGATTTTATGCAGCTGAATTTGTTGGACCAAATTATGTGGAGCAGCTTTGATGGAGACACATTCTATACTCTCTTTATGTCTTCGTGTTTTCTCCCTTAGATTTCTTGCCGAAAGTAGAATTTAGTCACCACTCCGTAGGAAGCTAACAAATTATTACAGAGCAAGTAAATGATTCCTGGATCTTTAGAATTCGAGAATGATTGGTATAAAGATAGAAGGATAGCAAATGCATATAGGCATTTTCCAATAAACTTTATGCCAGGGTAATTGTCTGGTTTGGTCAGTTTTCCTTTCTGTTCTCTAGCTGTGAATACTATCAAAATGGAGCCACTAGACATTTATTGCTTATAGAGATTTTTATATACTTTTACTTCCTTTCATCCTTAAAAACCCTCATTGTGTGCTATGCTGTGCTGTAAAGGCTGGGTATTAACTCATTTACTCCTCAAACAACCCTATGAAGTGGAGATACCGTAAACATTCCCATTTTGCAGAAGAGGAAACTGATGTTCCGAGAACTTGAGATGTTCTCTGCCCTGCTTTTTTTTTTTTTTTAAGATTTTATTTATTTATTTGATAGAGATCACAAGTAGGCAGAGAGGAAGGCAGAGAGGTGGGGGGTGGGGGAGAGCAGGCTCCCTGCTGAGCAGAGAGCCTGATGCGGGGCTCGATCCCAGGGCCCTGGGATCATGACCTGAGCGGAAGGCAGAGGCTTTAACCCACTGAGCCACCCAGACGCCCCTGCCCTGCTGTTAATAGCAGAGCCTGGATACAAGCTGGGTTCTCAGGTCCGGGAATGATGGATGCTCTTATGGGCCTGGGGAGGTGGCTGGCTGTATCTTCGGTTATTAATGAGGAAAAGGAACCTTGCGGGGTGTAAGGTCGGCTGAGCCAGTGCTTTCTGTCTAGGTCTTTGATGCTACATCCTGAGCTGGTTTTGATCGACCTCAGCCATCCCCTTTTGTCAGTTGGTATGCATACATGATGTCTTTCCACTTATATTTTTCCCTAAGAGGAAAGACCATGGACGATGACAGGGGCAGTTAGAAGCCCTGCAAATGGTACAACAAATCAGTGTGGCTTCATGGAGAAAACATCATACTTCCTGGATTTCTTACTTTATTCCTTCCTTCAAGCGATTCAGGACTCTCCTGCTTTATAACGCTTGCGCCTCAGTCTCTTAATCTGCAGAAAGAGTAGAGTGCTATATTTATATCACCTGAAGGCCAACTCCCAGAATTCAGTGAATATTTATTTATTTGTTTGTTTAAGATTTTTAAGAAAAATTTATTTATTGATTTCTACACCCCACGTGGGGCTCAAACTCATGAGACTGAGAGCTGGACGTTCCTCTGACTGAGCCAGCCAGGCACCGCTCGATGAAAGTTTATTGATTGTGTGTCTACCCAGCCCAGGCAGGCTCTCATGAGGACACGGTCTCTCTGCTCCGTCTGTGTCAACAGTGGCCCTGTGGGCTGAGACTCTGCAGTGAGCCACTGTGGGCCAGAAAGTTCCTGATCTTGAGCTTTTGTGCAAGGTTCACTGCAAGGCCCAAACTGCCATGATGCCTGGTCACGTCTCCTGTTTGGGGCAGCACATTGCAATGGGGCTCTGTGGATCTATGCGTGGATCTGAAGGCTTCCATGGGGGTCAGGTCTAGGATCCGTTGAACAAGAAGAGGCCCTCAGTGGGCCTTGCCTTTAGGCCAAGAGCTTGGAGACCTGCCATTCCTCCTCTATGAGTTAGTCTTATTGTCTCTGTCCTCTGGGCTCATTTTATTTTTAAAGTAAATATTTGGTTTCATAAGAGGAGAGATCTGGTGGGGGGCTGGATGAGTCAGGGTTAGGAACACCCCAGGAGTGATGGTACTAAACAGCGGGGTTGTCCCCCTTTTGAAAATCTAGGCCTCCTGCTCTAAGGGCATTTATATTCTATGAAAGATTTTTGTGTGCCAGGAAGACTGGGAGATTTTAGGACCCTGTTACTACTTCTCTTATTAACATGATACTTGATCAGCGTGGGGGGACAGCTTAAGGGCACAGACTGTGTAATGTGCCAAGGGTAGGACTCTGGAGTGAGGATCTGAATCCCCCATCTGCTCTGGCCTGGGGTAAGATTTGTAACCTCTTCATAATTCAATTTTTTTATTTGTATACTTATTTCCCAGAGTTGCCTGTGAGGACTGAGTGAGATTATGCTTGAGACATATATTCTAAAGAATGCTTAGTACATAGTAAGCACTTACTGCATATTAACTTTCATTATTATTATTATTTGGTCCAGTGAGCAACTGTGATTAAACATGGTGTTATGATTTCTGTGTGCAAATTACCATGCTGGATTTGCCTAGGACTTAGTTGAAGGAAACATGCCTTCAAAGGACCAGTCCTATTAAACAGTCATAAATTGTTAGCATTCCTTTATCATCCCCTCTGCGTTAAGGGCTTTCTATACATTTTTCTCATATAGTTTTTCAGCATCATATAAAAATGTAGATACTTGGAGGATGTGCTAATTTAAATCCCCGTCTTACAGATAAGGAATCTGAGGCCTGGAAATGGGGCCAGGTTATGTCTGTGTGACTTTGTGTCTGTGCATGCCCGTAACTACTTGTGTCTGAGTCCCCATGATTTGTCTCCATGATCTTGGGGTGACCATGGACTCTGACTCAGATTATGGGGTAAGGGTGCAGCGAGGGGAGTAAACAGCTTTAGGGGCATCCCCAGGACGAAGAGATGATGTGAAGACACTTTGTAGTCAGTCAGGCTTGGGACAGGCCTGTGGAGGGGTTGTGTTTGTCATGAGTAGGATATTTATAGTGACGGCGTGGAATGTTATTGTAAGTGGAGGGAACAGCAGGAGCAAAGGCCTAGAGCAGGAGAATTCCAAGTACGCCCACGGCCCAGACTGTCTGGAGTTAAGAGAACATGCAAAGCAAGAATGCAGTGAGCCAGCATGCTGCCTTTATCAGGCCTGGCAGAAATTCAAAAGTGTTCATTAAGCTCTTGGTCTTGATACGACTTGAGATAGACTTTTGCGGAGAGCCTTGAGGAAGAACCCATCAAAAATGCAAAACGTTGACCTAGCATCCCCACCGCTGGGAGCACATTCTCTGGAAATACTCAAACCCATACAAGTTACGCGTTCTCTATCACCTTGCTCTTAATGACAAAAATCTGACATTGATGTTTGAGTGTTGTGGGTGATTGAACAATTGTGGCGTCCACCCAAAGTGGCATCATCTGTATGGAGTCCTTTGGAAAAAAAAAAAATGAAGCGACTCTGTGTGCTGACGCATAAGCATACCATCATCAACTTGGTAAAAAAATGCAAGCGATAGAACGGTATCTCTAGGATCACCGTGCTTGATTAACTTGTTGATAGCCAGCCTAGGTGGATGTGTTTGTGAGTTCCTTCCAAGTAAAAATGTGTGGAACCACAGAGAACTAAGGCAACCTGGGCTGTGGTCATAGGTCCCAGGGGGCTTGAGGAGCACCTGCTTTGCACCTGTTGTCATTAGTAAGAGTACCGTCTTTCAGTCTTGAGTGTCCTGGTTTTGACTGTGAATTATAGGGTTACCCTAACCTTCCTCTGAGGATTCGAAGTGTGGTAGGAGCAGCGAGACGCTGCCTGTTGCGGAGGTGACTCCGCATAGCCTGCAGCAGGCTGGTGTTGTGTTTGAGGATTGTGGCCCTCATGCTTCAGGCACTGGTTTACAGCTCAGCCGCCAAGCATGGTCATTACTTACAACACATGACATAAGGACATACATACATAAGGACATACAATACATTACATAAGGAAGACGTTCTCTTTTTTCATTTTATTGGGTATCTGAACATTTACTTTGTTTTACTTAAATATATCTTTTTTTTTTTTTTAAAGATTTTTATTTATTTGTTTGAGATAGAATGAGAGAGAGAGGGAGAGAGAGCACAAGCAGGGAGAGCAGCAGGCAGAGGGAGAAGCTCAGCTGGGAGCCGGATGCGGGGCTCCATCCTAGGACTCCATGATCATGACCTAAGATGAAGGCAGCTACTCAACCGACTGTGGCACCCCAGCGCCCCATAAGTATTTTTTTTTTTTAAAGATTTTATTTATTTGATAGACAGAGATCACAAGTAGGCAGAGAGGCAGACAGAGAGAGAGGAAGGGAAGCAGGCTCCCTGCCGAGCAGAGAGCCCGATGTGGGGCTCGATCCCAGCACCCTGGGATCATGACCTGAGCCGAAGGCAGAGGCTTAGCCCACTGAGCCACCCAGGCACTCCAAGTATATCTTTTTTTTTAAAGAAGATTTTATTTATTCATTTGGCAGAGAGAGAGCTTAAGCAAGGGGAGTGGCAGGCATGAGGGAGAAGGAGAAGCAGGCTCCCCGCTGAGCAGAGAGGCAGACATGGGCCTTAATCCCAGGACCTGAGCCAAAGGCACATGCTTAACTGACTGAGCCACCCAAGGCGCCTTCACTTGACTATGTCTTCAGTGAAGTTACTGAAGATAACTCCTTGTCTGAGCAAAGGGCGTATTAGCATGTGTTAGCATTTGTCTCCAAGGAGCTTTTCAGAGACCCAGTGGGGATTTTTGCATTTCCTTCTTTCCTTTGGCTCCTAGGCCATTGAATTGAAAATCTCTTTTGGGAAAACAACACACCTTTAAAAAAAAAAAAATGTAAAAGTTGTGGCCTTCCCCACCCCCAGGTTCCTCCAACATAAATTTAGACACAATAGAAGTCAAAATTATTGAAGGAGCTCCATGTAAACTATTGGCCTAGAGCGGGCTTTGGAGTTGGCTGGGCTCCCCTTTTCTTTGCTTCCCAGTAAGATCCTAGAGGAAATGGGGATGGGTGGGAAATGGTTGGAGTTGAAACAGAGCCGTGATTCACATTTACCAGACGTCACAGGCACCTTTGATGTGCCAAGCACCGTGCTAGGTCATTCCTCATCTGTCCTCTCATTCATTCTTTACCCAAAATCTTCAGAAGTATTACCAGCCCATTTTATACACACGGAAACTGAGGCTGAGAAAAGCTAGTGCACACCCAACCGAGGTCCATGGGACTCAAACTGGGACTTTGACCTTTGGTTTGCAACGTTAGCATGCACTCCACTCCCCTGGAGTTTCTTAACCTTGGCGCTGTTGGCATTTTGTGTTGGATAAATCTTTGCTGTTGGGGGCTGCGGTGGGCATTGTAAGATGTTTAGCCACATCCTTGGCCTCTCTACTCACTAGATGATAGTAAGCACCCTCCCCACCCACACACACACACTGGTAATAACCAAAGAATGTCTCTTAGACATTGCTGAAAGTCCCCTGCGGGGCAGAATAGATCCAGGTTGAGAATAAGTATACTGTGCCAAAATGGGAGAACATCATAGAATCCAGACACATCAAAACTTAAGAAGTGGCAAGCCAAGGTAGAGGCTCCTAAACTTGGCAGCTTGCGTTCTCCTCCGTGTGCCATTTTCTTCCCATGCCATTTTTGTTTATTACCTGGGGAACCAGGAAAAAGTACCTGAGAATTGTACCAGTTAATGACGCCTCTAGTGGAAATGCCAAGAATGTTGAGAATATTGAACTAGGACAACATTTCTGAGTTTATTAATCTCACTCATCCTCTGTTCCTCTTTGTCTGCTCCATCAGGGATGTGCTTGGATCATGAAGGCTCTTATTAACATTTTCCTTATGACTCCACTCGCAGTTCTCATAGGAGGTTTTTAAAGAACGTTACTTAGGGGCGCCTGGGTGGCTCAGTGGGTTAAGCCTCTGCCTTCGGCTCAGGTCACAATCTCAGGGTTCTGGGATCGAGCCCTGCATCGGGGTGTCTGCTCGGTGGGGAGCCTGCTTCCCCCACTCTCTCTGCCTGCCTTTTTGTCTTCTTGTAATCTCTGTCATGTAAATAAAATAGATATAAAAAAAGTAAAGAACGTTACTTAGAGCGTGCTGTGAAATTATTTGGTGATGACTGGCCATTATGCCATACATTTCTTTTGCTCCTTTTTTTTTGGTGGGGGAGAGACAGAGGGAAAGAGAGGGAGAATCCTAAGCAGATTCCACACCCATTGTGGAGCCTGACATGGGGCTTGATCTCATGACCCGAAATCAAGAGTCGGGTACTCAACTGACTGAGCCACCGAGGTGCCCCTGTGCCGTGCATTTTTCCTTGAAGACTGTACAGTCTGTTGCTCAGCTAGTTAATGGCTCATTCTTGGCTAGTCAATGACTCAGCCCCCTTAAAGTGAGTTAACAAGGTCTCACCATCTTCTCTTACCTCTCTCTCATCCATTTCCACCTCTGCTGTGTGTAATTCTGTGGTTATGATTGAACCTCACGGTCTTTGCTCTGTGTTTCCAGGCAAGGCTGGTGATAGGGAACTTTGAATATTATCTCTTCTCATATTTATATTCATAAGAAAAACTTGAAACGAATGTTTGCTAGATATAGTTTATGCTATTTAACTGTAATGGATCATGGTGTGATTTCTTCTGTGTTGCTCTTTGCTAAAAAAAAAAAAGATTTCTAAGCTATTAGTTGATTACTCATCCATGAGAAGTTTTGTCTAAGTTTTGACCGATTAAAGCCTGTATACATTTTAAAGTTCACTGTTTCAGGTTAGCAGACTATAGATTGTGTCAGTACTTGTCATTCTTTTTTTTTTTTTAAGATTTTATTTATTTATTTGACAGACAGATCACAAGCAGGCAGAGAGAGAGTCAGATAGAGGGGCGGGGGGAAGCAGGCTCCCCGCTGAGCAGAGAGCCCGATGCGGGGCTCGATCCCAGAATCCTGGGATCGTGACCTGAGCCGAAGGCAGAGGCTTAACCCACTGAGCCACCCAGGTGCCCCTTTTCATTCTTCTTTGATTGAAAAGCTGTAGCTTTCAAATTCCCACCTTGTTCTTCATCCTAATTAAAACAAAAGCAAATCTGAGGTGGACCAGCTTGTAGGACATAAGGTGAGTCAGGACTAAGGCAAAAGAGAATATTGAATGTCTGTTGGGCATCATATCAGCCGTTTAGAAAAGTTACCTTTATTTATTTATTTTTTTTTTTAAAGATTTTATTTATTTATTTGACAGACAGAGATCACAAGTAGACAGAGAGGCAGGGAGAGAGAGAGAGGGAAGCAAGCTCCCTGCTGAGCAGAGAGCCCGATGCGGGACTCGATCCCAGGACCCTGAGATCATGACCTGAGCTGAAGGCAGCGGCTTAACCCACTGAGCCACCCAGGCGCCCCGAAAAGTTACCTTTAGAAAAGTTCTCTTTTTTTTTTTCCCCCAGATGTACATTCCACTTAACCTTGTAAAAATGACAAACCAAACAGTATAGTACTGCGAAATGGTCATAGCTGACTGTCTGTCTTCCTAGATGGACCCAGATTACCACACAGGACTCTTGTGAGAGAATGCTCTAGGGGGTCCCCTCCTATGGCGGGTTGGCCGAAGGAGAGGTGAGATTGTGAGTCATTCTCAGTGAATGCCCCAGCTGACCCACAGGAAGCTCCGAAGTTGAGATGGTTTTGCAGCGTTGTCCTGAGTTAGAAGAAGACGGTAGACTTGTGCCCCCCCAGCCCCTACCCCCATGTCAAGTGGCTATTGGAAGCCACTGTTCTGGAAAGGGAATGTGATATTGGAGAAGGTGGCTCTCTTGTAGTCAAGAAAAGAAATGCAGGGGGATTCTGGAGGGCGGCCTGGCCCCGGGTGCGCTGCCTAGGAGTGTGGAAAGCGGGTCAGTGTGTGTGTGTGTCTTAATTTAATAAGTGCCACTTTAGGGATGCCTGGGTAGCTCAGTTGGTTGGACGACTGCCTTCGGCTCGGGTCGTGATCCCGGGGTGCCGGGATCGAGTCCCGCATCGGGCTCCCAGCTCCACGGGGAGTCTGCTTCTCCCTCTGACCTTCTCCTCCCTCATGCTCTCTCTCACTGTCTCGCTCTCAAATAAATAAATAAATAAAATCTTTAAAAAAAAAAAAATAAGTGCCACTTTATTCAGTAACTTGACCGACAGCATGCATCTGGGGAGTGGATGCATTTGGATGTGAACTCACACGTGACTAGTTCCCAAACCATTACTTGTGCTGCTGTAGGACTGTTACCATGTTAGTTGCCCCATAAAAGAATACCTTTGGCAGTCCCTTTCATTTTCCATGTGGCTTTACGTCTGCTGCAGTGTGGGGACACCCTTGAAGTCTGCTGAATTGGCTTTCTCCAACATACCTTTTGTCCCAGGGGTTGAAAGGAAAGGGAAAATCATTTGTCCTAAATGAATCATCAACCAGAACAGAAGCCTGAACTCTATCCCTCTATTATGTTCACAGCCAAGGGTGAATTTGAGGAAATTGGTGTCTCTCCAATTCCCTGGGGAAGCATTTGACTCAACAGGCCCCTTACCATTTAAATACCACAGGTAACACTTGGCCTCCCGTGAGAAAGCTTTCAGGCCCTGGACCTTTGCTTACAGCTGGCTGGCATTCTGCACACCCCCTACAGCGCTAGAATAGGACTGGCCGTAAAATATTTCCTCCGTGCTTTTATCATTGCCTGGAAATCCAGAGGGCAAAGGTGCTTTGTAAATACCAAGCTGGTAGTGACTGTGGTGTGCAAAGAAATTGGAAAATAAAGCAGTTCATGGTTGAAATAAAGCAGGGATCGTGCAGTTGCTCCAAATACCCCAAATGGGAAATTCTGGGCAGGAAGTTATGTTTTATATCAAAACTTAGCCCTTAGGGATTTTTCAGGTAGCTGGTCTCCTAGTACTGGACTCCAGCCGAGCCCAAGGGAAGCCTCTCTTCACTAGACAGGTGTCACTCCTGGGAAGCACACCTGTTTCAGCCTTTCTTAACATTCACTTGACTCTGAGGGCCGGATTCTTTGAGGGGACGGCTTCCTTCATTCAGGCTTTTCCTTGGCAAGGATTTGAGTGTAACGGCCTTGCTGGGGATTAGTGACTGCCGTGCTAAGAGTCCCATGCTTCAAAGGAGCTTCTCGGTGAGCAGGAGAACACTCTGTGAATTGCCTACTTATTGCACATGTAGGGTTATTCCCAATTGGGAGCCCCGAGGAGTCAGGAAGCCTGCTTAGAACCCAGACTTGCACTTATGCCTGAAAAGCTGTGTTTCCTCTCTGTACTTAACTGTAAAATAGGGTTGATTTTAGTACCCAGTCCACAGAGTTTTTGTGATGATCGAAAGAAACAGTAAAGGTGAGGTGAGGACTTTGCACTGGATCTTAAATATTTGCCACATGCCAGTTTTTGTCAAAGAAACCACTGAATTTAGCATCAAGAGTAAATGTGCCCATAAGGGTAGGTTGAAAACCACAGCGATGTAGGAAAAGAATATATCTTTCGTTGAACACCTACTATGTGTTAAGTGCCACACTCAGGGCTGGCAGACTCTATTGTGTTTAATTCCATCAGTATCCTTGTGATATGTAGGCATTACTCTGCCCTTTGAATAAAGGTTAGAGAATTACCTTGTCCTGGTGGTGGTAGAACCAGATCTGAATTCCCATATTGCTTACTTCCGAGAGTCTTAGTACTTTGCAACACCGCCAGCAGCCTTAGACAGCCATCCGGGCTTATTCTCTAGCTGTGTGAATACATTCCTTCTGCAGAAGCTGGAGTACTGCTTGCCTATTTTCTTGGTATGAAAGGGGCTCAGTTTGTCTCGTGGGTTTGGTGGGAGGCAAGATAAAGCCTAGGGTTACAAGCGAGGGAAGTTAAATTGTACAAACAGGGTTGTCTGGGGTCTGAGTCTTGCTTCGTTTTTTCCCTAACCTTATATAACCTGTCAGCTGCTTCCCTCTGTTCTTAGAATCAAATCCAGACTGCATGGTCTGGCCACGGCCTCCCTTTCCAGTCCCAAATTTGCACGTGCTTTTCCCTAGAGTCCTTGAATGTGTGGTGCTCCTTCTTGCCACAGGACCTTTGCATATGCCTTTCCTCTCTGCGTGGATTAATATCTAGCATCTAGTGTCTACTCATCATGCAGATCTCAATTTTATCATCACTTTCTTTAGGGAGCCTTCTCTGACAGGGTCTGACCCCCTTGTTTTTGCTCTCATAAGACCACGTGCTTATGCTCTGCAGCATTTATCAGATGGTGGTACTTTCATGTGTCTTTATGGTTGTAGGATTCCTGTCTGTCCCCTCAGTGGTCCAGTGTAAACCGCATGAGGGCCCGGAGGGTCGCTGTTCTCTATGTCACTGCTGTATCCATAGGGCTCACTGGGAAAGGTGCCTGCACGTAGTAGGTGCTCACATTTTGGAGATGAGCTGAAGGAAGAGATGAAGACAAGGCAGAGCCATCTGGGTTCACTGTTTGGGGGCAGGGCTTAGCATGGTGAACCCACGGCTTGCAGGTACAGGTCAGTTGGCTGGGGATGCGGATTCCGCATCGGGAGGCCCTGGCCGGGTATCTAGAATGAGCTCCTGGGTGGTGCTGTTGCTGGCCCTGGGACCACACTCTGAATTGGAAGAGTCTGCAGAGCCAGCAGAGATCCAGAGAACAGGGATGGCTCAGGGCTTTACTGGCCCCCCACCTCCATTTTGTACCTGTTATTCTCTTCTGCTCCTGAGGAAGGGGCAGTAGGGACAACAGATACCACCGCTGTGGCTTGTCACGTTCAGTCCTTCTCTTTCCCCCCTGCCATTTATCTTTTGTATGAAGCTCATCCATATCGCCATCCCAGCACCCTTGCTAAGTGGCCCTGAAATGTTTCCTGCAAAGCCCAGCAACCACGGACCTTCCTGACAGCAGCTTCCTTGGAGGCAGTGACGAATTTCTCCTGAGAACCTCCACTGTCGTTCTTAGCCCTGCGCATTTCCGCATTCGAGTTGCTCCTTCCTTTCATCCTCTCCATTGCTGTTGGGCTGTGTGGGTGCCATGGTCTGTCAGCTGCGGATTTCTCCAGCCCCGGTCAGGCCTCAGGAGCCATCGGTGGTAAGGGGCTCCAGGAATCCATCGATTTCTGTTTACCTGGCGGTGGGATATAGCGGCCAATCACAGACTTTAGTGACGGGCAGCGTTGACTTGTCTCTTTACCTGTTCTTGACCTCTCTGCTCCTCAATTTACCGAGCCTTATGGAGCTCAAGGAAATCCAGAGATCCTAAGTGATTGAGTCTTGGGAAGCATTCAAGGAAATGGAGTCCGGGAGCCAACCGTAGAATCAATTCCAATCTTACCTCTGGAGGAACATTTAGAGGAACTCCCATGATTCTCTTTTGTAACACGTGGTGTCTTGCCTTTTTCTCAGTATTCGAGCTCTAGGTAGATCCCTTGAAGGTGTCCTCATCACACGTCCCTTGTTCTTTACCATTATCTCTCCATGACATCACACCACCCTTCCTCTTGTCTCTTCTTCCCTCTCATTTATCTTCTAGCTGCTGCTTCATTTCTCCCTTTGCTTACCTGCCCTCCAGTCTTATACACTGTCTCACTATGCCTCGTAAGACAAGGGGACGGGGTAGAAGGTTTAGGAACGGGGTTAGCACTGATGGGTAATGCCAAAGATTCTCTTAGGAGGTGAAGGGAGGCTGAGAGGCTGTGAATATTGATGACTGAACAACCGAGGTGGGACTCTTATAAAATAAGGATATTATCAGCTCAGTACCTGATTATGATGGTGGTCCTGGTTAGTGATGGAACCAGAAACCTAGAAGGTGGGCCTGTTACATCCTTAAAACAGAAGAAGAGGGGGCGCCTGGGTGGCTCAGTGGGTTAAAGCCTCTGCCTTCGGCTGAGGTCATGATCCCAGGGTCCTAGGATCGAGCCCCACATCGGGCTCTCTGCTCAGCGGGGAGCCTGCTTCCCCCACTCTCTCTGCCTGCCTCTCTGCCTACTTGTGACCTCTGTCTGTCAAATAAATAAAATCTTAAAAAAAAAAAAAATAGAAGAAGAGGCCAAATACTCGTTTTTAGGTTTAAGAAGGGGAAGTAAAAGATACTAAAAATAGAGGTATATGCTATTTGCTGCCAGTCATCTCCTCTGCCTCTGCTCCCCTGCCGTTCCAGAGAATGGGACTGCGAGGAGATGCTGCATTATTGAAGGCTGAGGTCTCCCTTGCAACATGTCCAAAGATCCATAGGTCACATCAGCTCCAAATTAAACCCAACCCACGGCTTTGCATATAGGGCTGCTTTATAAACAGCAGCTGTCTGTATTCCATTAAAAATAAAAAAACCTGGGGGCGTCTGGGTGGCTCAGTCATTCAGCGTCTGCCTTCGGCTCAGGTCATGATCCCAGGGGTCCTGGGATCGAGCCCCGCATCGGGCTCCCTGCTTGGCAGGAAGCCTGCTTCTCCCTCTCCCACTCCCCCTGCTTGTGTACCCTCTCTCGCTGTGTCTCTCTCTGTCAAGTAATAAATAAAATCTTTAAAAAAAACAACAACCCTGTTTAACATGGTGACTTCATAGTTTTGTAGATTTCATGGAATTACAACTCAGTGGATGTTTTAATACTTTTGAACATTGAAATCAAATCTCAACGGGACACAAGGAACTGAACTGTAATGCGGCTTAGGGGACTTCTGTGGCTAAAATCCCCCTCCTCCAGCTTTTGGCGATGATCCTTTGTCTGTCAAAGTGTTTGCTCTAAACCTCCAATGATCAAAGGGGCCTGGGACCCAGATTTTTGTATTTACCTCATTGGTGGGATTTTTTTTTTCTGTCAGCGTGGCACATTGCCATCCGCAGAGGGTTGCACGGCTATCTTCCATCCCACGTATTCGTCTTACAAGACCTTCATGTCCCCCACAGAGTGGGGAGGCGGCATCTATATCCCCTCCTCTTGAACCTGGACCGACCTTTGTGTCTCAACCAATAGAGCAGGACAGAAGTCACACTATGAGATCTTTGAGGTGAGACCATAAAAATGTCCTGTGCTTCTGCCTTCCTGTCTTGAGACGCTTGCTCCTGGAACGCAGTCGCCATGCTGTGAGGAAGCCCAAGCTGGCCTCTGGAGGGAGGCTACAGGAGGGGCCTCGCATGGCTGTTGCCGCTGATGGCCAGCCTCAGCTTCTAGACATGTGAGCAAAGACACCTCTAGATACTCCAGACCCCAGCTGTCAGGTCACTCCCAGCCGAGGCCTGAGACCTTGTAGCATCCAGCCCATTCCACGGAGCCCTACCTGAGTGCCTAAACCCCAGAATCTGTGGGCATAATAAAATGGTTATTTTATACCTCAAAATTTTGGGGCAGTTTGTTCTGGAGTATAAGTAACCAGAGAGAGGAGACTGGAAAAAGGCATTCCCTGTTCCCCTCACGTTTGTTTTTTGGAAGCATAAGGCATCACCTTATTAATTGTGTTAGCTTGCCCCCCCCCCCCAAGTATAAATCATGGTCAGATTTTTTAGAAGGTAGAGGTGGACTCATGTGAGGTACTCACCTTCTCTTGATTCTGTTCTTTTCTTAGAAACAAACGAAAAAGTGAGAATCTGCTCTAGGCAGGGACCAGGTTAGCCTTTAACACAGTTGGGGCTGCTCCCTAACTTGGACCTTGAAAGCATTTGGTTTCCTGACATCCCTACAGGACCTGTTGCATTCATAAGTTTGTGTTCCTATCTTCCTATGAAGATCATTTTTCTAAACCAGATTTGACAAATATCTGGTAGAAGAACATTTTCTGGTAAAGAGTCTCAGGGCTACAAGGGACCTTAGCACTCACCTCGTGTGTTACCCTTCTGTGACAGAAAGAAACCCATGTGTGGAGAGAAGTGACTTACCTGTGGCCACGCAGCGAGGGTGCGGGGGAGCTGGGACTGGCGATCTGGCCTCAGGGCCTCTTCCTGGAACACTGTGCTCTCCTTCAGGGGGACGTGACCTCAAGCTGGACTTTGTGTCCATGAAGGCTCTTTGCATTCATGGGAGATGTATGGGAACAATTGCATTCCTTTCTTTCCTAGCACAGAACTGAATGAACACATTTAGAAAATTGTATCTGTCAGGCTGCCTCAGTTGGTTAAGCATCCGACTCTTGGTTTCTGCTCAGGTCGTGATCTCAGGGTCATAAGATCGAGCCCCGTGTCAGACCCCACACTCAGCACAGAGTCTTGCTTGAGATTCTCTCTATGTTCTCTTTCTCTATCCTTCTCAAATAAATAAATAAGTAAATAAAAAAGAAAGAAAGAAAATTTTATTTGTCTGTAAACAACAGCAACAAATAATATGACAGTCGATATCCCCCTTTTCTCCAACATAGTAGTTTTCTTTCTTGTCTGTCCCCTTTTAGCCTTAGGAATGGACAGGTACATCTGCACTTTCCATGACCCTGTGTCTGGATCGCCATTGTTGCAGTCTGTCCACGCATAGTGAGAATGGTTGGTGAGAACGAGAAAAAGAGAGAAGAAGAGTTTGGATTAGACTTTATGGCCCTCCTGTCATCCCTGCTGTTCAAGGGCAAAAGGGCTTTACAGTTTGCTGGTGACCGTCTTGCTGGTCTTTACTGTTTTTGCAGACATCAAAGTTATCATTTCTTCTTCTTTATGTTCGTGGCAAATAGGTCAAAGGAGCTCAAGGGGACATTTTGCCCAATATATGAATACAGATCCAACACGCTCTGGGTGTGTGTGTTTCCTGTTTGTTGCAGTCCTGTAGTGATTCTCCTGGTCCTGTCGGTCATTGGATGTGATTTACCAACCTGGGCAAGTGGACCTTCCCAGGCCTGCTGTACCTGAAAACAGGAGAGGATAACTTTAAAGTGCAGAGCATGAGAAACACTGCTTCTGGAAGACAGTGCACAAGGGACAGGTGAATCTTAAGTAGCACTCACCTGTGTAGGAGAAGACACACGTCTTCTGCCCTCCTCTGCAATGACTTTGACATTGGCTCTATTCTTGCCTCCGACCTGTATCCTTACCAAAAAACAGAAGTGGTAGTACTGTCTCCTGTCTGCTCCCGTTAAGAGGAAACAAAATGTCAAGTGATGAAAATTGGTTTTGGGGGCACCTGGGTGGCTCAGTCGGTTGGGCATCTGCCTTCAGCTCGGGTCATGATCCGGGAGTCCCGGGATCGAGCCCCGCATTGGGCTTCTCCCCGCCGCTTGTATTCTCTCACTTTCTCTGTCTCTCTCTCAAATAAACGGATAAATAATCTTTAAAAAAAAGAAAGAAAGAAAGAAAGAAAGTTAGTTCCTTGGGGAATTCTTTACTGTAGAGACATCTAATGCAGTGAGTTCTCACTTCCCCAGCCAAACCCGTTTTTTCTCTTCTGCAGATTTGCCCTTTGTTTCCAAAAATGCTAATTAAAAATGCTTTATTTCTGAGCTACTTATTGACGTTAATGTTTTGTCTGAGGAGCCCTGAGGAGTCCCTTTTACCAGCAAGAGATTTCAGTGCTGGCCATTTGCTTTTGTGTAGGACCCTCGCTCTAAGAAGTAGGGGCAGCAGTCCAGGTGAAATGGCCTCAGAGGCCCGGACACCCTGGGGCCTGTGGGTCAGGAGGCAGGAAGTGGTTTAATCAAACCTGAGCTTTCTTTTGGGAACAAGTACAGAGGCTGGGGGGAATATTCAGACCTTGACGGGAGGTTTTTACACTGTAGACATGAAAGTTTTCAGTGTGCCGCTTTTTCTGGGCTTTCACAGCTTGGCCTGTGGGCAAGCAATTATTTCATTAAAACTGGCACAGATGGCCAAGAGTTTCTGTTTTTCTTCAGATTACTTGTTTTTGATGAGGCAGATGTGTTTTTATGAACTGGACAGGAGACAAAATCTGAAGGGCAGGTAAGAGCCATCCTTCAGGGCCCTGATGATGTAAGTCTCTGCAGTCTAAAAAAACGAAGTCTGGTCGCTTCCTGGCCATGTTATTTAAGCTCTCTGAGCCTCCGTGTTCCTCTCAGTAAAGCAGGAATAGCGAGAGGACCTACCTCCTTCAGTTGTGAGGGTTAAGAGCGACCCTGCCTGTCAAGCATTTGTGATAATTCCCGGCACATGACAATCAGGACAGTCTTTAGCTGTTCCACACCTTTTCTGAATATTCAAAGTTGGTTTCAAAATTTCCTTTGTGAAAGCACCATTGAGGTGATTTCTTTCTTCCTGGAAGGTCTTCATCCTTCCTTGTCCCTGCCCATCTGCCTGATGCCAATCAAACCAACCCTTAATTGTCCTTCAAATACCAAGGGCTTGGGAACCTCTACCCCCAGGACCAGCCTAGAGACCTCCTCTAGAACCCTGGACTTGAGTCTCAGTTCTTGTACTACTTTCGTTTACTGTCCAAAAACCTTTCTGTGTCCTCTGTGTGATAGCGGGATATGTCTTCCTACATACGGAGTATAACTGTTGGACCCTTAATTTCCTTCTTGTTCAGGGGATTCTTGGGATGATTCAATGAAATAATGGGGTATGAGGCACTTCAGAGAGGACTTTGACTGCCTTGTGGATTTTCCTTCATGGGGGGTGGACTGGGAGAATAAATAGTTGCTGTCTTTTTATAAAAGCCTGATATAGAGGATTTAGCCTATGATACAGGGCATTGCCCTGTTGCTGACAGGGAGTAAACCTTCACAAAGGACCTACTTTGGGCCCAGCCCTTTGTGTAAAGTGCTGCCTCTCCAGAGGACATATGAGGGTTAAAACAGGTTCTCAGCCCACCTGCATCGTTATTGAAGCACTCGGGTTTGGAACACCTTTCATCTTGTCCGGTGCCTTTAGATGGTCTTAGGTTTCACTCCCCACAAGGGCCATGATGGGCCATTATTGACTCTTGGTAAATAACTGGGGTAGAAACATCACAGTGTGTGTTCTGGGAATATTTTTGCCTCAGTCTTATTTTTTTTTTAAACCTACTTTTATTTCAATACGAAAATTGAATTGGGGTTGGAAGAAAGAGAAGAGGAAATAAGGATTAAAACTCAACATTAGATCCCAACCTCATTTCTTTCTTTCTTTTTCTTTTTTTTTAATTTTATTTATTTACTTGATAGAGATCACAAGTAGGCAGAGAGGCAGGCAGAGGGAGGAAGGGAAGCAGGCTCCCTGCTGAGCAGAGAGCCCCATGCGGAGTTCAATCCCAGGACCCTGGGATGGTGACCTGAGCCAAAGGCATAGGCTTTAACCCACTGAGCCACCCAGGCGCCCCCCAACCTCATTTCTTAAGTCTCTTTGAAGTCCTTAAAAGGCCTTTGGGGAGGGAATCTCAAGGGTTTTTTTTTGGTATTAAAAGAGAATAAAACCTAAGACAAGAAGAGTACATTTTCTAAAGATATGGTTACCTAGATTAGCTAAAATGTCAAGTTTTTTTCTTTTAGTTAGAACTATCTCAAGTCTGTTGGTTACATTAGTTGTCTCAGGGGCAGATAAGTGACTCCTTAGTTCATATCTGCTGTGGGGGAGCACAGACTTATCATGATTGGGCTGTATTTGTGAAACACGATGCACCTAGGTCTTGACAGCAAAAGTGGTCTTGTGGACCACTGGTATATCCTCTCAGTGCTTAAAAAGGAAATTAGAAACTTGATAATTAGGAAAGGAGTAAACCAACGTTACTACCATGCATCGAAAAGTGATTTGAGCTTTCTGACATAGGAAGAATGGTGGAATTCCCAAAGGGGCCTGGAATGCATTTTGAATTTATCTGAATTTTAGGTCATTAAAATATATGTTAAAAATAGGCTTTTTTTTTTTCCACTGAATATTTCACCATATATTCACCATAAGGCCTGGATACTCTGTTAGGTGCTTCTCCCATCTTTTTTCACACTTGGGGGGTTGGAGGAAGGCATTGATAGATTATAACCATCTGCACATATGAAATTTTGTTATTTCATATGCTTGGCACATTCAGATTAAGCATATCAATACCATAGATGGGAAACATATTGGTTTCATATTTTGTTGGTCCTGTCTCCTCTCTGTTCTCTAACCCCCTTGAAATTGTAATTTCATTAAAAAGGGATTCTTTTATAGCCATTGGCTTGAGTGATAAAGGGTCAGAATGAAAAGGTACTTGTAAAATGTAACACGGTTTTACCCCCATTTAGATGTGATTCTTTTCTCTGTTAAGAAGTGAAGTAATTGTAAATACAATATTTAAGTGAATTGTAAAACTACTTACATAAAATGTTTAAAGTAATGGAAATACATCAACAGTAACCCTATGAAGCTATATGCCTTAAAAGTTTACAGCCTCAATTTTATGAGCCTCAAGGCTTTCTGCACTAGATGAAAGGAATACTACTCTATAAAAATTGGTATCTTATGAGCTTGAAGCTTTCACCACCATATCAGGACAGGAGAGGGTAAAAAAATTCCCATCAGCAGTTTCAGAGTATATTCTACAAATGGAAGGAGTATTCATTATCTTTTGGCTCTGGTTAAATAAGGAAGGCCTAAGACATTAGTCTTGGTCTCCTAAGTCCTGATATCTGAATGTGTATCCTTTATTACACAAAGGAGTACATTTGAAAGCAAAAACCAGGCTTAAAACTTGATATCTTGCAGGACTGTCCCAATTAATGAATTTTTTGAAAGTACAAAGTATAGTGAAAGTTTTTCATTTGATAATTTAACAAATACATGTCAATAGACTTGCTGTATCAGTCATCTGTTGGCACAAGAATGCTGTGTAACAAATCACCCAAGAGTCTGTGTCTTTCAGCGTAAAGTATTTATTCTCATACTCCCAGGTCTGCAAGTTGGCAGGGGAGCTCTGTTCTATATGTCTCATTCTGAGGGCAGGTTAATTCATTCATTCATTCATTCATTCATTTGAGAGAGAGATGGCATGAACATGGGGAGAGGGAGAGAATCTCAAGCAACTCTGCGTTGAGTGCGGAGCCCGACATGGGGCTCCATCTCATGACCCTGAGGTCATGACCTGAGCTGAAATCAAGAGTCAGATGCTTAACCGACTGAGCCATCCAGGTGCCCTTGGGGGCAGGTTCTTTTTATGAGAGAAATCAAAATTCCTAGAGGGGCAAGCAGGAACAAGCATAGACAAGACTGGTTTTTGAGCTGACATGATGCTGTCATTTCCGCACATACCTAACGCACGTTAATGATGTATATTACTCCCGTGTAGATTGGAGGAGGAGGAGGGAGGGCATATTTGCCAAGAAACGATGGAATCCACCACAACTACTC
The DNA here is from genome assembly GCF_002288905.1 of Enhydra lutris kenyoni. NCBI lineage: Eukaryota > Metazoa > Chordata > Mammalia > Carnivora > Mustelidae > Enhydra > Enhydra lutris. The sequence goes on along the minus strand of NW_019154094.1, from coordinate 22,818,358 downwards.
TTCGCTTTGCCTTGTGAGACTAGCGCAAACAAGACTGCTGGAGCCCTGGCTCTGTGGGTCTTACATTCTTGTTCTGGGGTGTGTGAGGGGGTGGATGGAAAACATCATAAACACAGTTCAACAAGATAATTTGAGATAGTGGGCAGGGTGATACAACTGCTCGCAATGTAGGATATATATTTTGTCATTTTTATTGAGTTCTTTAGGGCTGATACTCTTTCCTTGCTTTTATGACATTGCTAGAGTTTTATACATCTTGGCACATCTGAACTTTGGTCTGTGGATAAGTTGGTGGAGGTTTTAGTGGTTTGGCTCTTGTGTGAAGTTTCACATATGCTGGGGAGTGTGAGAGAGGAAGTGGGTTGGCAGACCATGTCCATCAAAGCAGAGGTGTGTACAGATAGACATTTTTAAGTCCTCCTTAGATCAGGAGCTATTCTAGGGACTTTAATGTGCTGGTAGCAATAGAACCTGGAGAAGAAAACCTAAAGAACCATGTATAGCCCAATTAAATTTCTGCTTCCACTAAGCACACTGAGTCAGCAGGGTAGTTCCTTTTTAGGTGTGAGAAATCGGGAGCAGAACACCTAACAAGGTGTGTTTTGGAGATGATGTCATTTGATACCGTGTACAGCAAAACAGGAATTCCTCAAGAGGCAGCCCTGCTAATCTTTCCGCAGTTGAACCTCCCCGCCCCTTCCCAGGCATGTTGGGGCTCTTTCCCAGTGCAGGGCGCTGATCATGATCAGAAATAAGGAGAAGGAATGGTATCAGGCTTTCGGAGATCTTAGCCCAGCTGTCCAGCCGAAGCCCGAGCGTCTCTTGCCTTCCCTGGCAGAGGGTTCCCTGCTCAGAACAGGAAGTGTGGGGACTTCACCTGGGCCTGACAGGCGGGAGTGCAAAGGAGCAAGGTATACAGGAAGCTGCACTTCAGTTTTTGGTTTTCAGACTGTCAGACTGGGAGGGAGATGTTAAGTTGGGATTTTTTTTTTCTTAGTTTTTCATTTATAGTTGTCACTAAATATATTCCAATGATGGAAAATTACGGCTTTTTACTTGCCATTTGGCAGCTGTGTCTGTATCTCTTTTTTAGGTTTTGGTGTGTATTTTAAATTCCGTTAGACTTGAATGGGGTGGAATTATGAGACTTAAAAAAAATGAAGTGTCTGTTAATTTAGGGTTAAGTGCAGTATAAAAAGACAAGCTATAATAGTAGCTATCAATTATTGAGAGCTTATGGGGTGCCATGTCCTGGGCAAAATGCTTGACTGATGTGATGTCATTTTTTTTTTTTTTTTTTTTTAATTCTCACCACCCTGTGAGGCGGGTGCTATTATTATTCCCATGGTACAGGTGAGGAAACAGGGCTCAGGAAGTCCGATAGTGGCCCAATGAGTGGCAGGCAGGTCCTAGATTCCAGTCCACACTTCTATGGTCTGGGTCCCAGGTTCTTAGAACTGGTTAAGTTTTTTTTTTTTTTTCCTAGAAAGGGGAAAAAGAGCTTTTTGAATTGGTGCACAAACTTTTTTTTTTTTTTTTTAAAGATTTTATTTATTTATTTGACAGAGATCACAAGTAGGCAGAGAGGCAGGCAGAGAGAGAGAGAGGAAGGGAAGCAGGCTCCCCGCTGAGCGGAGAGCCCGATGCGGGGCTCGATCCCAGGACCCTGAGATCATGACCCGAGCCGAAGGCAGAGGCTTTAACCCACTGAGCCACCCATGCGCCCCAGTGCACAAACTTTTATCAGTAAGAATCTATTTGCAGGATTCCCAGGGCATGGATTTCGGTAGACATTGAGTACTGTGGAAACGCATGCACCTGAGTAATTACAAATGGGAAAAAGGGTCCGCAGAGCGCTGCACTCCCAGCTGGAAGAGATTATGGGAGGTTGTTAAGTTGGCCGTTTGAGGAATGTGCTTGCTGTTTCCTTCATTTCCCCTCCTTCCCTGACTATAGCTGGAGTAGGATTTGAGTTCATTCTTTGGAGCCTGGTGACTCACTTTGGATTTGACTCCTATCTGGAATAAACCTTTTTTTTTTGTTTGTTTGTTTAAAGATTTTATTTATTTATTTGAGAGAGAGAGAGCGAGAGAGCAAACAAGTGTGCTCGTGAGCTGAGGTGGGGGGGGGAGCGGCAGAGGGAGAGGGAGAAGCAGATTCCCCACTGAGCAGGGAGCCTGACTCGGGGCTCAATCCCAGGACTTCTGGATTCTGATCTGAGCCGAAGGCAGACACTTAACCAACTGAGCCACCCAGGCGCCCCTGGAATGAAACTTTAAGAGAGCTGTAAATCTCTACATTTACCAAATGTAAATGAAAAATGAATTTACAAAATGAAATTGCAAATGTACAATTACAAAATGAAAAATGGATGCGAAGCGTTTGTCCTCTTGTTTGTATCAGCTGTAGTATTTAAAAAAATATTTTCAATTTGAAATTAACCTGAGCTTGCAGTGGAACCAAGTCTCTCTTTTTATTATTTCTCAGCTCCCTATGTTGGGACAACATGAGCCACTTACCTACGAATGACTTGCTGTAATGATTGGCTATGTTGGAACCCCTCTGGACTGGCACCGTCTGTCTGGTAGCAAATCCAACCCGAGATTATATTGTATTTGTTATTTATGTGGCTGCTTATCTCAGCGCCTTTATGGATATGTTTCTTGTTGTCTGTCTGCACCAGAGAGACATTGAAGCTAAGTGACTCATCAGAGGGTCAATTCCATATGTGTTTGGGAACTGTAGGGGGATCTTTGGGGGTGGTCAGTGGGGAACAAGACAATGATCTTACCCCCAGAAAGCTTATACGTTGGTTCGGAGCTTCTTGTCTACAGGACTCTTGGCCCTTACATTTAGTCCCTGACTAGTGACCCTGTTGTAGGCATGTCTGCCCAGCCTGGGCTGCTCTAGGCATTCCGGCCGGGACACCAGATTGGTGAGTGTAGAAAGCATCTTGTGTGCTCCAGCCCCAGCAGATACCACTGGGAACCAGGATCCTGCTGTTTGCTGTTCTGATTCTCGGTGGACAGAATGGTGAGAAATAATGAAATGGTGTTTCTTCTAAGCCACTAAGCTTTGGGTACTTTGGTATAAAAGGGGTAATTGAAACAAATGCATTAAAGAGATATGTAGCATCAACTGTGAGTCCATCCCTGGGATGTTCTATTTCAAGGAGCTTAGTGGATGGGTTGGAAGAAAATACATTTTTTCAAAGATTTATTTATTTACTTTAGAGAGAGAGAGCGAGAGAGAGCACGAGCCAGGGGAGGGGCAGAGGGAGAGGGAGACAGACTCCCTGCTGAATGTGGAGCCCGACACAGGGCTCAATCCCAGAACCCCGAGACTATGACCTGAGCCAAGACCAAGAGTAGGCCGCTTAACTGCCTGAGCCACCCAGGCACCCCAAATAAAGATATTTGATAAATGTTTCCAAGTTAAATATCTTTGGAAAATGCAGTTGGCTTCTCCCTGGGTGCTGAGTTCTAGAGAATTTGGGGTTGGGAGTGTTCACTTAGGCTTTCCAGTGGCCCTTTTATGTTTAACTTTGTCCCCGCTGTGGGTTGTTCTTTGTTTTTTTATGAGATGATAAACTTGAGGGCAGGGAGGAAATTCCTTTTTCTCCTAAGAGGAGGGAGCACAGGCTACAGATTAAGAGCATGGATCTTGCAATCAGGTGAGATTTTGTTCCGTTTCCAGGTGTTCGCGTTTACTAGCTATGTTACTTGGGAGAAGTTTACTTAACTACTGTAGCAGTGGGGGCGGGGGTGGGGGTGGGGTGGGTGTGTGTGTGTGTGTGTGTGTGTGTGTGTGTGTGTGTGTGTGATCTCTTAACTACAGATGTTTACCTTGGAGTCTGAAAATTAAGATGATGTAGCACAGGGTCTGATAACATAATATTTCAAGTGCCTAACAGTCTTGTTGGGATGAAATTTCATTCAATTTAATGAAAAAAAAAAAAAAGCAGTGTCTATCAAAAGTGTAAAAGGCTACCGTGGTGATCAAGTTTTTAGGTTCAGTGCGTGGAACCGAAAACAGTGCTTGGTACAGTTAGTGCCTCGCAAGCATTTGTTGAATGAATAGCTGTGAAATCTATTTGGATGTAAGTTACTCTTGGCCATTAGGTGTTCATTAAGGGTTTGCTGGTTCTCTTAACTGTGGATTCCTGCAGCCGCTCACCAGCCTCTGGCTACGTGGGTTCTTAGGCTGCTGACATCGGGCCACACCCTGGGTAATGGCAGAGCTGTCAGTCTGAAGCATCTGTGGGGAAACTGACATCAGATGGCTTGCTGGTTAAATCATGGGAAGTAAGCAAATTAGTAACATGTCATTACAACCAACCTCATGAGTCCTGTCCCAGTGGGTCTCTGTTAAACGGGACGTCCTGTTAGACACTTCATTCCCTGCCTGGACCATCTGGAAATAAAGCTGGAATGTTGGCTAGAGTCTCGGAAAGAGGAGGGAATTTGTGAAACCCTGCTGAAGTCTATGCCCTTCCTTCCCTTGTTCTCCTCCTTGGATCTGGAAGGTGTTGGTGTTCATTAGGGTGTTGCTACTTAAGATGTGGTCCGTGGACCCAACGGCAGCTGGAGCATCTCCTGAGAGCTTATTAAGTACAGAATCTCAGTTCTCTTCCCAGAACCTATTAGATGAGAATCTGCATTTTATTTAACAGCATCCCCAGCTGGTGCCTTGGCGCCTTAAACCTGTGGTTGGAGGGCGGTCATTGGAAAGTGGTGGTTCGGCGGTACTGGTCTTGCGGGGAAGGCAAAGCTGGAGTCAGAAAGGGAAAGGACGACTTGGGGGACAGACAAGACACAGCTACCATGCAATGAGCTCTGATCACGAAGCTGCTTACCGTTTTTGCTCAGGTTTTCTGCAGGACAAACTGCACTCAGTCCATGTTATTTCATTACAGAGAATGAAGGGTGGTCCTCAGGACCTGGGAAGGAGAGCAAATACTTGTCCCAAATTATTAATGGAATGAATAGCTTTGTCAGGACGTTGGCGAGGTGCTGTTTCCTTAACTGTGTAACTGGCTGTGCTCTTCAAGAGAGGGAACGAGGGTTGACATTTATGCAGTGGCTGTTTTACGTCAGAGTACAAGGCCTCTTCTGTGTGTTATTTCATTTACTCCCCTTAGAACTGTCTGAGGTCAGGCAGGTTTTGTGAGGTTCATTAACTTGCCCATGATCAAACTCCACATTTCTCCGGCTTCTAAGTCCTTCTATGCCATCTTCCTGCACTGTTCTTTCTCATGGCATTGTTTTTTTGTTTTTTTTTTTTAAGGTTTTATTTATGTGTCAGAGAGAGCACAAGCAGGGAGAGCGGCAGGCAGAGGGAGAAGCCGGCCTCCCCGCCGAGCAGGGAGCCCGATGTGGGACTCCATCCCAGGATCCTTGGATCATGACCCAAGCCAAAGGCAGACCCTTAACTGACCGAGCCACCCAGGCGTCCCTGGGATATGTTTTTTTTAAACTGATGTCAACATATCACTTAGGGAAGAATCAAAGCAATAAAGAATTGACACCAAGACTTCTATTTGGTCGCCCAGAGCAAAGTCTTAAATGCAGTTATGGTTGGTAAATATTTGAATTTCACTGCACCAGAAGCAGGCTAGTAGACAGTCTGCTAGGATTAGCTCATCCAAGTTATTTCTGCAGTTTCCTGGGAATGAGAAAAGTGAGGTCTAGTTCTGCATTTCCAACACCTACATTCCATAACCACGCTGAAGCTGTAGAGAAACACGTTTATAATGCAATTGAAGAAGACGACTAAAACAAGGGGTCTGCAGCAGAAGTCCTCAAATGTGGCCATATTCACCGATTATGACTGTGCTGTTGACATTTCCTCTGATAGGTATTTCACATTTAAATAATTAGATGTATCTTCTTAAGAGCAAACTTTGCATCACAATAAGCGGCAGCCTGCACTATTTGCCGTAAATAGTGCTCTTGTAATAAACAGAGGCTTCTGCACCTGAGCCTGTTTTCCCTTCATTAAGAGTGCAATTAACGGGGTGCCTGGTGGCTCAGTGGGTTAAGCCTCTGCCTTCGGCTCAGGTCATGATCCCAGGGTCCTGGAATCGAGCCTCACATGGGGCTTCCTGCTCAGCAGGGAGCCTGCTTCCCCCTCTCTCTCTGCCTGCTGCTCTGCCTACTGTGACCTCTCTCTCTGTGTCAATTAAATAAATAAAATCTTAAAAAAAAAAAAAAGAGTGCAATTAACTACCGGGCGGTGGAAAGACCCCCCCCCCAATAGTTCCAAACTGTGACCTTCAGAAATCCAGAGTTGGCCAAGCTGAAAGAGAATAAGAAAAGAAATAATTTTCTCAAAACATGATTCATTGTTATTTGTTTCTGTTCCTGTATACCATCTGAATTCTTCTGCACCTTGGCAAATGTGAGTGAAGATACCTAAGTCTTTATAGTTGGGAGAGAATTCTCTTTTTAGATCATGTGGTCTGGTTTACGTCACCTGGGCTTCAGGAATACGTTGTATTTGAGTTCATGCTAACCAGTGAGGAGGCAGGGTGGCTCAAGGAACATAGGGCCGTGGCAGGAACTGAATTTAAAGAATGAAACTTGAAGCACGTGCTGGAGAATGGCCTGACAGCTATGCTTATGTAGTTTCAGAAGCGTTGGTGAGGGGTTCCTGGGTGGCTTCGTTGGGTAAGCATTTGCCTTCGGCTCACGTCATGATCCTGGAGTCCTGGGATCGAGCCCTGTGTTGGGCACCCTGCTCAGCGGACAGTCTGCTTCTCCCTCTCCCTCTGCCCTTCTCCATCTCTCATGCTCTCTCTTTCTCTCAAATAAATAAATAGAATCTTTAAAAAGTTTTTTTTTTTTTTTTTTTTAAAGAAGCTTTGGCTAAGAAGAGTCTCCCTTCAAACCATAAGTGACTCTTAATCTCAGAAAACAAACTGAGGGTTGCTGGGGGGTGGGGGGTTGGGAGAGGGAGGTGGGGTTATGGACATTGGGGAGGGTATGTGCTATGGTGAGTGCTGTGAAGTGTGTAAACCTGGCGATTCACAGACCTGTACCCCTGGGGATAAAAATACATTGTATGTTTATAAAAAATAAAAAATAAAAAAAAAGGAATCTCCCTTACCATGGAGCGGGTCTTTGGCTGGCAGCCATGTTAGGTGGTATCATCCTCAAGGACCTTGCAGATCTAAGGGAAGAAGCAGGACCTCTTGGGTTAAATGTTGGTCTTGCGTTAACAACCTCCTTAATCTTTTCTGCCCATGGTGGAATGTTTACTGAACACCTATCAGATATTCATAGTACTTGAACCAAGATAGAGAAATTGACTTCATTCTCCTGCACTTTGTCCTGGTTGACTCTTACTAACTTTCTCCCTCTTCGCCTTCTCAGATCACTCCACAAGTCCTGCCAGTTCCTCCTCCTGTGTCTTCCCTTTCCTCCTCACACCATTCCCAAGACCCCTCTGCGGCGTTCATCATCAAATGTCTAGACTTGGGTCATTCTGGAACTACTTTTATAATTTTTTCTAACTGCCTACCACCTGTACTATGTTTTACTTTCAATCAAAAGATTTTTAAAAACTTTAGTTTGTAAAGTATATAAAATCATCAGGTTTAGGGCGTCTGGGTGGCTCAGTCATTAAGCCTCTGCCTTCGGTTCAGGTCATGATCCCAGGGTCCTGAGATGGAGCCCCGCATCGGGCTCCCTGCTCCGTGGGAAGGCTGCTTCTCCCTCTTATACCACCTCTGCTTGTGTTCCCTTTCTTGCTGTGTCTCTCTCTCTCAAAAAAGTAAACAAAAACAAAAACAAAAACAAAAAAAAAACACCAGGTTTATGTGACAGCTAACTTTTTCCAAATACTCATTAAAATGAACATATAACTGTTAACATTAAAAAAATTATATATGGTGTCACAGGATCATTTCACATACCATTTCTTGCCCATGTGTTATTGGTACCTTTGAACTGGCAGTGGTTCTTAGCTGAAGCATTATATTAGATTCATGGGGGAAGACACTTTCATAAAGCAATGTTTCAGGATTCACCAATGATGCCAAAATACAAGTATACAAGTTTAGAGAGCTTTTCTGAAGAGTTTCTCAAGTGTGTCTAATGTGCAGCCCAAATTGAAAAACACCGAACCTAGAATACCATTATGTATGTATATGTATGTGTGTGTATATATATATATATATATATATATTTTCTTTTTTTTTTTTTTTAAGAGAAGGAGAGGAGGGGTGGGGTGGGGCAGAGGGGTGGGAGAGAGAGAATCTTAAGCAGGGTCCACACCAAGTATAGTCAAAATTAAGAGCTGGGTGCTTAATTGACTGAGTCACCCAGGTGCCCTGGTAAAATATTTTTCTTTAGTTTCTACTTGTTTTAATCCATGCCTTACATTATTTCTATATTAATCCTCTCAAAACGGCCATTTTTGAGACTTACTGGTTGTACAGAAATAATTATGGTGCTCTGACTAGGGTCAGCCTAGGGAACACTTTAAATATATAGTTTTGTGATATGGCATGGGAATGAAGGCAAGTTCAGGATCTAGGTTCTCTTCTGTTTATTAACTTGGAGACTGGAGTCCATTGACTGCATCTTTCTGAGCCTTAGTCGAGTCAACTGTCAGGTGAAGAGACAAATCCCTACCATGCATATGTCCCAGAGTTGTAGAAGGGTCCAGTCAGAAAGTGTGTTTTTCAAATGCCCTATCAACTTTCTTAAGAGTATCATGGCATATAATATTATTAATTAACAAGTTGGAGGGGGGCGGGTGAAAGGTAAGGTAGGAAGAATTTGAAGAGAATATATTTCACGTGACTGGTGATGATTTTATTTTATTTTATTTTTTTAAAATTTTATTTATTTAGAGAGAGAACATGAGAAAGCGTGCACATGCATACAAGCAGGGGGTGGGGCAGAGGGAGAAAGGGGGTGCGAGTATCCCAAGCAGACTCCATGTGGAGGCCAGAGTGTGTTGTGGGGCTCGATCCTATGACCCTGAGACCACAACCAGAGCCGAAATCAGGAGTCCAACCCCCAACTGACTGAGCCACCCAGGCGCCCCTACTGGTGATGATTTTAAAAAATGACTTATTGGTAATTATAATTATAGAATCTACCCCATATTTTCACTCTTGGACTGCTCAGAATGGGACAGCTGGGCTTGTCTTAATGCTTGAACTGAACAGTGATTGCTAATTACAACTAAAACAAAAAAACACAAGCTGGTCTGATTATGGTGTCTAGAGGTTAGACTCCCTTTCACTGTATCTCATTGTATTTTTTCATTTTTGCCCAAGTGGGTTTGCTCTGGATTTGCCCTCACTTATGGGTGGTGTCCTTGGAAGTTGTGCATTTCTGCATAATTGGTAGAGATATTGCTTCGCAGCAGTGATGATGATTCAGATGGAATTATGTGGGTGAAGAAAGACATCCACCCTCCCCGTCTCCCACTGGATTTCTCCTTTACTGCAGTTAGCTGCTGACATGGTCAAGAATACAGTCATGCCTGATTTCACCTTCTTCTCAAAAATAGCTGGCTACTCTGGCTTCTGGGAACTCTAGGCCAGAAAAAAAAAAAAAAAAGGGATCTCATAGACATAGATGAATACCTTGAATTTTAGGACAGGTGTAGATTTGAGTGATTTGGAGAGTTTCCTGAATATTTCCGTTACTTACTGACTTAGGTTTCTTATTTGATTGGAATGTCCTAAGTTTCCACTAATAAGCTGAGATGTTGAGAGGTTTTTGGTTTTGTTTTACAAACTTAAAAAAGTATGTGGATAATAACTTACACCTGTCTTGTATCTTCAGTGCATTTTCAGTTCCGTGATCTCATTTTATCTTCATAACACTATGAGGTAATTGGGAAAGGAATTTTTTTGATTTGCCACAAGTAAGTGGTGCTGGCAAGTGAAGGGCCAGCTTTAGAGAAGGGCGTCAGAAGGTAAGTGTTTTGAATCCTGCCTCCTGCCACTTATTAGCTGTGCCACATGGGCAAATTGCTTAACCTCTCTGAGCCACATATTCATGGATTATAGTAATAGAAGATATGGGTATATGAAGAATAATAGGGTCCTGAGTTAGCACAGAGTTCCTACTTAGTAGCTGAGGGTCAGGCTGGTTAAATGAGGGGTTGTGGGTCAGAGAGATAGTTAGTACACAGGACTCCTGATGTTTGATAATGTGGAAAGAGCTCAGGCCTGAGTGCCATTCATTGTTCAGTTATTATACCAGCCCTGCTATGGAACATCCCTGGTCTCTAGAGTTTACCTTGCCCTATGTTTATGCTATTTAAAAAATTTTTTTAAAAAGATTTTATTTATTTGAGAGAGAGAGAGAGAGCAAGCACAAGTGGAGGGCAGAGGAGAGGGAGAAGCAGGGAGCCTGATACAGGGCTTGATCCCAGGACCCTGGGATCATGACCTGAGCCCAAGGCAGATGCTTAACCAACTAAGCCACCCAGGCACCCCTATGTTTATGCTATTTAAATGTAAGTAATTACAATTAGATGAATTAAAATAAAATAAAAATACAAATTTACTTCCATAGTGACATTAGCCACATTTCAAGAGCTCAGTAGCCACCCATGGCTGGTGGCTGCCATATTGGATAGCATGGCCATGAAACTTTTCAGTCATCCCTGAGAGTTGCTGTTGGAAGCATTGCTCAAGCAGGTGCGTGAACCTTATAGACCACAGTTTGCCTTTTTGGGGGGTTGGTAAAACGGCCTTTTAAGAGGATGATTTTAAAATTATGCTAACTTCTTTTATCATCTTGGCTTCTCTGATTATCCAGCAGACATTTGACAAACTCCTTAGCCTCTTTGAGCTTCAGTTTCATCATCTGTAAAATGGGGATCATGAAACCCCTTAACATACTTGTAAGTGTTACATGAGAAATGGAATGTCCTAAGTTACTCCAGAAGTGGTATATGTGCAGTAGTGTTTTTGGCTGGAGGGAGATTTAATCTGAAGACAAGTGCACGCATCTCTTGGCCCAGTCACTTTGGGATCCGGCCCTTTCCCTAGAGGCTTTGGGGAAGAGGTCTTGACTAAGGGAGAGGGTTTCCATGACCACTTCAGCTGTGGGCCAGCCTGGAGTTTGATTTTCACCCTCTCCTCTTGTCTAGGGTTAAAGTCAGGCAAGCCGAAGGCTCCTTGTCTTGTGCTAGATCTTCATTCGCAAGGTGCATCTTCAAAGAAAATACCCCTCTTCGGTGACCTTTTTCCTCCCCACCAATGAGCTGCTCCATCCGTAGTCATGCGCAGAAGTCAAGGGACACTGGGCGGCTTCCCTGATCCATTCATAAAGGAAGAAAGGCCAAAATGCAGCTATAAAAATGATGATCTGTTTTAAATATTTATGTCTAGTAAATGAGTGCTTTTAATGCATACGTAATAAGCCGTGTGGAGTGACCACAATTATTACATAATTATGGTTGTGTAAAAAATACTACCCGTGTCTTGGAGAATGTGTGGTCTGGTCATGGGGCTCGTGTGTAATGTTGTAATGACTACAGGGTAATTTCAGTCCAGTCAACAGATTATAGTCACTGTATGTCAAAGCTCAGTGTAAGACAGTGCTGGAAATCTGAAGCTGAAACCTTTTGCGTCTCAGATGCTTGGGGACTGAAAGCTCTCAGGAGCCCTCTTGATAGGCCCTGAGAGTTCAACTTCTGCCTTGTAAAAGCTTTAAAGAAAATCTTAATAGCAAGGATCTTGGATATTTTCATGCATGGAGTTTCTTAGAAAAGAGGAAAAGTCAAGGGTATATCATCAAGAAAAACTCATTTGCTCACGGGCATAAATATTTGCTTCTCTTACGTGGCCTTCCTACTTGCTTCTTCATCTTGCTTTTTACTTCAGGAGTTACTGATTTGTGAACCGTGTTTACTTGCGCTTGCCTTTGAAGTTGGGAAAATGAAACAAAGTTCTGGTCTTCAAATAATGTTGAGTGCATTGTGCTTCTCCGAGGTCTCTTGTGCAATGCCTTTACAACCACTGGTGAGCGTTGGACTTCTGGACTTCTCGGTCTTTTAGAATTTGCTCACATTATTTGGATTAGAAGAATGTAAACAGACAGCAAGTTTTAGACAGTGTGATTCCAAATTTGTATGCTTTTCTGTAAATACCTTTAAAAAAAAAAGATAAATATTGTGTCTGTTACATCATGTTGAAGAGTTTGGTGGCCATTCCTTTGTCCCTCCTTATTCTCCTCTTTGCCCACAACTATCCTCTTCTTCATTCACGCCTGCACTCACAAGCTCACTCAGCACTCTTAGAATGGATGGAACATTCGTTAGGTGCATTTCCTGCGTAGGTGACTTTGCCAGATCATATAACCTTTCTCTGTCTTAGTTTTCTGGATTGGTGAAAGGGGAGTAGTGACGGCACAAGTCCCAGAAGGCAAATGCTGACGGTACGGTGTGTAGGTTGGTGAGAGGGTTAAATATGGTAATGCATAATAGTACTTTGAGTAGTACCGGGCACCCAGGGTGTACTCCATACTTTGTCATTGTTTATTTTGTTGTTATTAATTACATTGTTATTTATCATCCTTTCATTCACTTGCTCCCTGATTCATCAAATATTGAATGCCTTCTTAAAACAGAGTGTGCCAGCTACTAAGGACCTAGAGGTTAACAGAAAGATGTGGTTTTACATTCATGGACCCTTGAACCCCAGCATTTGCTCTTCTCTTTTCTCTTTTCTTTACTTTACTTTTCTTCCTTCCTTCCTTCCTTCCTTTCTTCTTTCTCTCTCTCTCTCTTTCGTTTTTTTCTTCCTTCCTTCCTTTCTTTTTGAAGTTTGTTTCTTTTTTTTAGTAATCTCTACACCCAACATGAGGCTCAAATTCATGACCCCTGGATCAAGAGCTGTGTGCTTGTCCAACGAGCCAGCCAGGTACTCCTAGCATTTACTGACTTGTAAAATATTCTTTTGTATGGGGAGGGTGGGGAAGTGCTTAATGAAACTGTGATGGCCTGTTTATCTGTTTGTACTCATCCCTTCCTTAAAAAATGTTTTAAAACAGTTCTTTTTTCAAAGTATAATACTGCATTATTCTCAGATTAATGTTGTGTCCTAGAGTGGCGGGGAGGACTTAGGTTCGTTTGCAGACAGAGTGACCTGAGGCCAGAGAGTATAAATTCTCGCTCATGGGTAGGTTTCTAGTGGGGCTGAGGCCCAAGGTATTTAAACTGTGAGGCTGGTTCTCTGCAGTAGTCCTTTTAACCCCACTTTTAGTACTGATGGCCATCCCTTCGTGTCCTCATTTGTTGAGCATGTGTGACTTTCATAAGGCTCTGTTAGCCTTACGAGTTCCATGATGAATTGGATGGCTGTGTTCTCATCTGAGCATGTAACTAGAATCATGCTATCAGATGGAGTTTTGAGTGTTTCAGAAATGTATGTTGGGTTGTTCTTAATATCATCTAATAGGAGGTGGCAGGTCGAGGAAGGTTTCCTGTAGGAGATAGCATTTAAGCTGAGATCTTGTTCATGAATGGCCAAAATGACCACAGAGGTCAGTTTGGTAGCTTGACCGTTTTGGTCATATGCAGGGATAGTCTCAATGACTGGTTGGAGCTAAGTGGTGTCAGGCTCCTTTTTGTTGGAAATGTACATGATAACCAATCATGAAAGGTTGGAAACGCGTATCTGTCCCACGTCTCCCTGAAAGTTTCTGCAGTTATCACATTACAATGGGTTCAAAGGAATCAAAGACTTTTGGACTATAAGACTAATATCCTTTGCTTTCTTTATCCCTGGTACTTTGGGAGGCTAAAATAGACTTCATTTCCAGTATTCGATTGTTTATTACCTATCTGAATGACATTTTGTCTCAGAACAATGGGGGCTGTGGTCACAAGAGGGCTGTGAGTTAACACAGTGAGTTGGGAATTGATCCAGTTTGGCTCAAAGTTTTTGTATCTCTGAATGCAGGTGAGAAGGAAAGCTGCATTGCAGGAAATTCAGGAGAACTGGAAATGGAAATGGAAAATTGAAACAGTGAAAGTAAATAATTAAAATAGAGCCCATTTTGAACATGTTCCATGAGTTGATCTAGAACCATTTGTCAAGAATGTATTAAATGCAAAGAAGTCTACCCTAGTTCATAGATTCCTTATCTTTCATTGACTTTTAATTTGTGGTTGGGTTTTTTTTTTTTTTTAAAGATATATTCACTTATTTGAGGTGGGGGAGGGACCAAGGGAGTGGGAGAAGGAGAGAAGCAGACTCTCTGTTGAGCATGGAGCCAGATGGAGGGCTCCATCCCACACCCCTGAGATCATGACCTGAGCCGAAATTAACAGATGAGGCTCAAACACTGAGCCGCCCAAGTGCTCCCTTTGGCTTTTAGATAATCAATTCAAGGAGAAGCGTTTAAGATTCATGGAAAAAGGTAGATACATACATATCACTGGTCATTGCCTCCTCATGCCCATAGCAATGACAGCTGAGCAATCATGACACATTTTCCCACCAAAGGCATTGGTTTGCAAAATTATTCATAATATATTGGAATTGGCACATGAAATCAAACCTTTATAATATTCATCACACAGGACATTGTTTTTTTCTACTGATGTGGTTTAGATTTTACCCATATTTAGTTAATTTAGAAACAAATGATTGCCTTATCTTAGTAGAAGAGTTAATATTTGCAGAGATCCTTAGGTTCAGGTGAAGAAATGGATTCTATAAATACATTTACAACCTAAACTAATTTTATCCATAAATGAGTTGGGGGTGTGCACCTGAATCTGTCTCTTGCATCTGAATCAGGGCCAATTTCTAAGTTCTATTAGCAGAAGTATGTAATTAAGGTAAAGGGATTCGAACCAGCCAGCCAGTCCTAAAATTAGCACTTGCTTTGATGTTCCCCAGGTGCAAGTGCACCCACCCCAGGTCTTTTCACCTTTAATGCACTTGATTTCTTTTCTCCAAGGCATGTGCTTGCCTTACCAGGATTGCAGCAAGTTTGGTTCTGGTTCAGATTGGGAAACTGAGGTTGTTTTCTCCTGTGGTTCATTAATCACATTTGAAACATCATTTGGGACCTTAGAAGCTTGTTTAAATATTCTTCTAAGGCTAAATGTCACGTTACTTATGTTAAGTTATGATAGTCCAACAAGCTGCTGCTTTTTTCAAGCTGTTCTTGGGCTGATACTTTGAGAATTAGGTTGTATCTGTCAGCTGCCCTTTGTTTTTAAGTGAGGGTAGACAGTACAGCCAAGGAAGGGTTTTTAAGTGTCCCTGTCCACAGATACTAGCACGGCTGCAAATTCCACTGTGACGACTTTGGGGGTGGGGTCCTTGGACTCTGCTCTTCCTGGTGTGCACCCTGGGCCGGTTTTGCAAGATGTCTTGTGCTTTCGTACCCTGAGTAAAATGGAGACAATAGCAGTACCTCTCTCCTAAAGTTGTTATGAGGATTAAATCGAATGACACAGCAGAGGTGAGTAAATCAGTTGGCACATGACGCTTAAGATGTAAGCCGTTATTACTCCATAGAGCCAGGAGGGCAGGGCAGGGATGAGGGTGAGGCTGGTGAGGCTCTTGCCTCGGGCACAAAATTTAAGGGACACTAACAACCTCAGTAATCAAGGTAAAAAACAGTTTAACGCACTATTTTAGAAAGTGAAAATTCGTGAAAAGAATTCATGATAGAGAAACTATCAACTTTATTATTTTTATTTTTTAAAAGATTTTATTTATTTGAGACAAATACAGAGAGAGGGAGAGAGAGAGGGAGTGCACCAGCGACCCTGGGCAGACACCCTGGGCTAAAGGCAGACACTTCACCAACTGAGCCACCCAGGTGCCCCTTAGCTTTATTTTTTAATTCAATTTTTATTTTTTCAAAATATCAACTGTGTAATGAACTCCAGAGCCAAGCCTGCACCTGCTTGACCCCACCTTGGTGCTGTCAGTCTCCTCCCAGCCCTGGCTGTCACTCTGGTCACCCAGGGCCGAGGGCTTGGCAGCTTTTCCAGGAATGGCTATCGGTTTGTGCTGACCAGTTCCTCTTGAGTCACCAGCACATACTTTCAGGATGACTCTCTGGGGCCAAGGGTGCCGCTGAATCCTGGAGTAATGCTGAGCTTACAGTTTGTAAGGAGACTGATTGTATACCCTTGGTCTCACGGCCTGATGCTTGGGCTGTCTGAGCTATGCAGTGCCAGATGCCAGAGTAATTGATGTGCCCTCGTAACCTGTAAGATCTTCACTTATGAACCCCTTTGGACCCTGTATCAGATTTATCAGGAAAGCCGTTCTTTAGACAGGTGAGGTGCAGTTCCCAGTTCCTGATGCAGACTTGCGCTCTGGAACCAAAATGAGGAATAGGGGAAGAGAAAGAACATTCCAGAAGCGACATCAGGTTTTGCTCAGATTTCTCTGCGTATTTTAAGGTTGTGGTAAAATAGAGGTGTGCCATTACAATTCCCCGAGGTGAGGAGAGCTGTGCGTTGTATAGGGACAGATCCACAGAAGTGAATCAGGTTTCCTTCGGGTTGCTGGGCTACCTTGCTGTGAGGAAAAATATCATTCCCCCGAAGAGTAAGGATAGCTGAAACCACATGTCCCAGTGAGCTTTCAGCCAACTGCTCCTGAAGGAAACTGAAGCTAACCGCTAGAAAGGTTTTTGTTGGATGGTGTTTTGATTAAGCAACAGGCTACTTCCCAGACCTAGGAATGTGATCTCTTGAAGATAGAAATACTATGGCGCTAACGGAAGTTGGAGTAGCACCAAAGGCTTGGAGGCTGAGGTTTGCCTCGTTGGATAAATCGCTGTGAACAGATTGGATTGGGCTCAATGTTCAATTCTTATTTATTGTTGCAGAGATCTTGAGATCTCTGTGTATCGCTGTGCCAAAAAACTGGCTGTTCTCTCCAACTTGACTCCTTTTCTGGAATTAAAAAAAAAAAAAATTGAATGAGTCAAATGGATATTTGGGCTCTGAATGAAGAAAGAGATGCTTCCTAGGTCCTTAAAAATCACTGCCGTGTGAATGAAAAAGTGTAGAGCCAGAGTCACCCGTGTTGTATGATTTCATGTTACACTTCAGATGGAGAAACTGAACACATTGGTGGGGTGGAGGGTAGGATCCCTGAGTTATAAGGATTTGGGGGTGATAGGAGAGAAGTCAGATGACCTGGGGTAGGGGTTGAGTGGGCTTCCCTCCTCTAGCTCTTTCTTTTAAACGTTCTAGGCTCTGGGAGATTTGGCACTGAATAGAACAGAGAGGGTTTGCCCTCTTATGGGAAGGCAGCAGCATATGGTGAGGAGCATGGATTCCAGAACCACACACTTCTGGATTTGAACCCCAGCTTTGCCACTGAGTAGCTGTGTGTCTTGGGTGAATTATTCAACCTCGCTGTGCTTTAGTATTCACCAAATTGGATTGTTGTGAGAACCAAGGTACTTAGAAATATGCCTGGCACCTACTAAGTGCCTAGTTTATGTCACACATATGCAGGTGTTAGGCATGTTAATGAATGCTGACAAAAATACCAAAGTGCCACCGGGGATCATGGGATGCAATACTAGATAGGCTGGTCAGGAAGGGCTCCTGGAGAACTTGATCTTTGAGATGGGACCTGGATCCCAAGAAGTCTGCCTCATGGTGATCTGGGGAGCAGAGGGAGCCCACAAAGACCCTGAGGTGGAAAAGTCCTCTAGTGAGTTGGAGGAAGAGCTAAGAGACCATGGCTCCAGTGGCATACTGATGGACAATGGCTTAAAGACCAGGCAGTGGCCAGATCAGGTGGACTTGGATTTTACTGTTAAGTAAAGTAGTGGTTCCTCAGGGCGCCTGCGTAGCTCAGTGGATTAAACCTCTGCCTTCGGCTCAGGTCATGATCTCAGGGTCCTGGGATCAAGCCCCGCATCGGGCTCTCTGCTTGGCGGGGAACCTGCCTTCTCCTCTCTCTCTGCCTGCCTCTCTGCCTACTTGTTATCCCTCTCTAAAAAAAAAAAAAAAAAAATTAAAAAAAAAAAAAAAAAAAAAGGATAGTGGTTCCTCAAGTGAGCAGTGATACGATCTGGTTTTGAAAAAGCTACTCCGGAACCTCTCTACCTGCTTGTGCTCTCAGGATGAAGTCACGTGGCATCCCTGCAGGTTGAGGGTGACAGTGACCCTGGAAGTGATGTTGACAGCCTTCCACGTATGCCATTTGTGGAGGCGAGTTTTTTTTTTTTGGGGGGGGGGGCGCACAAGTTTATGAAGAACCTCTGATCTCCTTTCCCATGCTGAGATGCACAAATTAAATGGAAGAAAACCCTCTAATGCCACCTTCACTGATAAATAGGTATTGAGCATCACTGTGGGACCCAGGGTTAAGTGCTTTAATTGACATTTTGGTTTCCTGGAATTAGAATTTGAAAGATTGCCTCCTGGAGTGGTTTCCATTTCTTGTTAACTTGAAATAGTCAACCGATTTCTGCTTCGAAATACCTGTGAGGGATACCACTGAGAGTGAAGGTGGTGTTTGAGGATGCCTCCTGCCTTTGTTTCTTCCGAACAAAGCAAGTGTAAACGTGTGTGATTTGAATTAGGGCAGTGAATAAAGCTTCTACTAATTGAGGATCTCCCTGCACGACTTGTAATGCATCTTCATGGTTTACCTGTCCTCTAAGCTAAGTATGTTTTGATTGATTTTCGCATGTAATTGAGTTGGGTTGAAAAGAGTAACAAAGTCAAATGCGAGAGTAATTAACTCTAGAACACGGTCAAAATTTTTTACCAGCAATAAATCACTGATGAGAAGGGTCTTTTACATAAATTTTACATGACTCACCCCCCTGCCTTGACTGTTTGAAAGGTAGTCAGGTACAATAAATTCCATCATTTGAAGGTGTTGGTGATGGTTTACTTTAATTGCAAATATCTTGCGACTCTTAAAATATTCTCTGGTGTCACACACAGGCTGAAGGGAGGGACAGCATGGGGTGACAACTCATACGGAGATAATGTTGAGTTTCCCAAGTACTTCTGGCTTCATAGCACTCAGAGTGGACCGATGATGAAGCACTTGCCAAGGGCAAATATGAAGGCAGTGGGATGGGAAGCAGCCATAAATAAAGACCACTCTTTGGGACAGAGACCCTCTCCATCATTCAGCAGCTCCTGAGTTCAGCCTGGCCCTTGTTTCTTCTTAATTCCAGCCTAAAAATATAATTTGAAGTTCTCTGTATTAATACACGTTGGCCACTGCCACCATCCTCTGGAAACATTTAAAACAAGGAAGAATGTGCCAAGTAAGGATATCCAAGGGCTTGGTTCAGTCACGGAAGAGCTCAGATGCAGGAGAGTCAACATCTGTCAGTTATGACTTAATTTTAGTCCAAGTTTGAGTGACATTTGAAAACAGATGCAGAAACAGAGAGAAATCAGTGCAAAGCTTTTGGTGCCATAAAAACCATCTTCCAATTCAGACTCGGGTAATAAGGCATTCTAGAGAAGTGTTTGATTCTATTTTGTGCTGTACATAAAATGCGATGTGTTTATGTGAGGGTTGGAGATGAGAGGCCATTTTGTGGTCTGAACTGCTTTTTCATTTAGGACCAGCCTTTGCTCCAGAAAGAGAGAGATGTGATTTTGGAAATTTGCCTTTGGGCACTGATGTGTTTGCTGAGTCAAGCCTTGAATTTTTAGAATGAAAATCACCATAGCTATGAGTTGAGAGTGAGGCAGCAGGAACATCTCAATCATTTTTGGATCAAGAAGAAAATCAGCACTGACATTTCTCATAGTTAGTTACCTTTTCTTGTTTATAGATACGTCTTTTTCTACCTTAGCAACATAACACGAATGGTTTGTATAAGTCTTTGCAATTGTGAAAAAATACCTGCCTGTGATGTTGTGTTAATCTGTCACTGCCTGAGCTTGGAGGCAGGATTTGCAAGATTTGATGATTTTGGAGTCTACGGTCTCCATGATGTAGTGATTCCTGGTATCTCTACTCTTGTCCTGTTTTCTTCCATACTGTCAGGGTTGGTCTATGGTGGTAGGTCACTTCCAAGATTACATGAGAAAAGTTTGCCTAACATCCTGGGCATTCTTTCTCTTTCCTTCTCTCTTGGATCCCTTATTCTGGAGAAATCCACTGTGAGCAGACCTGCAGAGAGGCCTATGTGGTAAAGCACTGACACCCCCTGCCAAAAGCCACGTGAGCGAGCTGGGACAAGTATCCTCCAGACCTAGTCACGTTGTAGATGACTAGTCATCTAATTAACCTGCTAACTGGGAGATAATAAATGTTTGTTGTTTGAAGTCAGTAACTTTGGGGGCAATTTGTTACACAGCAATAGGTAACTAATACAGATATAACATTAAATTGGTTAACTTATGCACCCTTCATCCACCCATCCATCCACCCACCCATTCACCTACCCACCCATTCAGCTATCCACCAATGCACATATGCACCCACTTCATCCACCCATCCATCCATGCATCCATCCATCCCACTCTTTATGCTTTCAACAAATGTTTGAGGACCTGTTCTGTCCTTGGCACTTTGCCGGTGATGAGGATGCTAAGATGAATGCCACAACTGATGTTTTCAAGGAACGAAATACCTAGTTTTCTCCAGCAAAATCGTAGTCGAATGCTACCTTACCACTTTCCTAAGATGAAATTTGAG
Organism: Enhydra lutris kenyoni; assembly: GCF_002288905.1. Lineage (NCBI taxonomy): Eukaryota > Metazoa > Chordata > Mammalia > Carnivora > Mustelidae > Enhydra > Enhydra lutris. Next base: position 22,797,714 of record NW_019154094.1, on the reverse strand, counting down.
TTTTATTTTTATTTTATTTTACCTTTAAAAAAACTTTTTTTTTTTTTTAATTTGACACACACACGGAGAGAGATCAGAAGTAGGCAGAGAGGCAGGCAGAGAGGGTAAGCAGACTCCCTGCTGAGCAGAGAACCCGATGTGGGGCTCGAACCCAGGACCCTGAAACCATGACTTGAGCCAAAGGCAGAGGCTTAACCCACTAAGCCACCCAGGCGCCCCTTTATTTATTTATTTTTTTAATTTGAGTTTTAAAAGTAAACATTTAAAAAAGAGTTCTTATTTTTCTGTATCTTTCCTTTTGAAGTGTTCTTTATGCTCATTCAGAACAGGGAACAATAAATATTAATTTAAATCGCATTTGGTTTACACCATGAAAATGGATTTTAGGTGAAATTGATGCAAAAATGTATTTTGTGGCATCAGTATTTATAAGTTGTATAATGCTTTAAGTGGATTTTTCACCTTCATTTTATATAATTTTCCCCTGATTATATGAACTATTCCATAAATAAAAAAGTTCTAAGCAGTTTGAGAAAGAAAATCTGGTTTGAGCCAAATCAATACATAATAGTAAATACTAATATTGATAGAGCACCTTCTCTCTGCAGCTTCTGTAGTAAGCAATTTATGGACATTTCTTTCATTAATCCTCACAAGGAGTTATAATTATTATCCCTATTTCATGGGCAATGAAACTAAGGTTTAGAACAATTAATTAGTACAAAATCCAAAAGTCGGTAAGAGTTGAAGGTGAGTTTCAAACCCAGATCTTAAGATCTTACTGTGCTGTACATAAATGTATATGTGTTTGTGTATTGATGGATAATACCATGCTAAATGTTTCAGGAGATTGTAGTTTTCCCAGGATACACTCGGTTGTAATGTTTGCTATGTGTCAGCAGAGCCCTTTAAAGCGTGGTTTGGCCGAATTTGTATCAAAGTATCTTGGGGACTGCCACAGTCCAAACTGTCTGTCTGTCTATTTCTCTATCTAACTTCTTATTTATTTACTTAACTTACTTACAGTCAGAACTTTAAATGGGGTATCTTAACACATCCTGTGTAACCCAAAGGAACTTTCTGGTTCTTTCTTTATAAAGGTGCAGAAGTTGAGGGGAAAGAAAGAAAAAACAAGAGAGAGAGAGAAAATAACAGATTAGAGGTCTCTTGAAGATTTACTTTTCATTATATTTCCATCACTGCTACGACGAGAAGCAGAGATGAATGGGCTAATGTCTTCTGGGAAAAGGACAAGTCCCCTTACCTTTTTTCTTTAGAAAGCTGTTTTCACATACTTAATATCTAAACGTTGACTGTTAATAGTTGAGTAGTGGGTCACTTTTCTTGATTTTTTTTCCCCTTCCTCTTCATCATTGCTGTCATCATTGGCAACCTTGTGTCACCCAATCTGAACTTCTCAGAGGTTTCATCATTATTTTAGCAAGAAAACATGAGATTTCAGGTTGAACAGAAACTTTGAATAAAAGTTAGAGAACGGAATGGTTCTAGCCAAGTGGAGGTCAGATGGTGCTGACTGCCCATGCAGTTATGCAATAGAAACAGTTCAAAGGAAGACTCGCTGAATGAATTAATTTACAAGTTAAGTGAAAGCAGCAGCGAATGTGTACATCGAATGCATACAACATACACATAGGGTAATGGAATGTTACTGCCCCTGAAATTGTTGATAATTGCCAGCAAAATTTCACCTTTTGGTGAATTTCTTTCTAAAGTATTTATATTCCCTGTTCCTTTTTACCACACTTCATCATTTGAACCTAAAACAGTGGCATTATGGCATAAATCTTTCTTTCACTGATCTTCTCTCTTACACTTCTTAGCTGCCCATGTGCGTGCTTCTCCTGTCTGCTGCCTTATGGTCCCTGTCCGCTTTCCAAATGAGGGATGGGAACTGCTATGCTGTGTGATGTGGCAGAATTAGGGACTGCTTAGGCTGCACTGATAGAACACAGGAGCCTCAGAAAGCCTCAAATGACTTTCCTCTCTTCCCCTAGAATCAGCCTTTTCCCAGCTGCTATCCCTCTCATCCCCTGGATAGAGTCTTTTCCCATGTGCCCTTGGATTTCCTTCTGCTCCTTCTTGCTGGGTGTAGCATGATGGAGTGTGCCTAGAGGAAACTGTGTTGAGTTTGGGGCATAGTAGGGTAAGACGTTTGCTCTTTAGGAAAAAGAAGTCCAAACCGTCTTGGATCATTTGGTATGGGGGTGAAGGGAAGCTGCATTAGGGCACGGAGCTGGTTAAAGCCCAAGGAAGGACATCAGGTAAGAAGCTGGGATGGCTTCCCTCCAGCAGGATGCAGGAGGGCCTTCGTGTCTTATAGAAGAGACAGGAGGCCCAAGTGTCCTTCTTGAATCTTTGTGGATGATGACAGAGCTTCTGTGAGTCATCCAATTATTGCTGGTTGTGTTCCTTTGAATTGCATAAAAACATGTGCTTGCTTGGATGCAGATTTTATTCCCTCTGTGGGTGAAGGGTCTCAGATAGTAGAGTATGTTAGCTGCCAGCTCAGAAAGATTTCCAGGGACTGCCGGGAGTAGAAATTTTAGAAGGCGAATGCTCAGGGAGGCCTCAAGTGCTTCAGGGGACATTTCAAGTTGGATCCTTTTGAAATGAGAGGGTCTTCTGGGATGATGATGTGTTATGAGAGGTGCCAAGATTTGTTTTCCTCAGATTCTACACATTTAAGACCATACGCCACTGGCCCTAAAGGAACGAAGCATGATTCCACCTTGGACTCAACCTTCTTCAAGGCTCTGACGCCCGGTGGGTCTTCTCAGTAATGATTCATGACGGTTCCGAGTTCAGGGCATAATATTTAACAGACCTGGCGTGTCTGTCGTTCTAGAATGCAGCTGATCCTGAAGCACTTTGGTGGCAAATACTCATCTATGCTTTGACGATTTTCTTGGCGTCAAAGCCGTGACCATCGAAACTCATCGTGTCAGGTAGCTCTTGACGTCAGCAGGCTGCGCGACAAACTGCCCCCCAGACTCGCAGCCTACAGCAAGGACGTCCTTCTCTCAGTCACCGTTTGTAGGGTGGCTTTATGTCAGGCTCTGGGTTGGTTGGTCTTGTTGCTGGAGTATGGGATTGGAGTTGGGCTTGGGGTTGGCTTTGTTCTGTTTATTTCCTCTTTCTGCTCCGACTGGCAGCTACTCTGACGTGATCTACTCACGGTGAATCACCAGAGTGTAAGAGGCCAAGCCACGCTGCAAAAGCACACTTGAAGTCTCTGCTTGTCTCTGGTCACGCCTGGGAACATTCTGTGGGCCAAGGCAGATTGCATGGCCAAACCTGACATTAATGGTGCAGGCAAGCATGCTCTATCCAGATTGGAAAAGACTGCAAAGTTACAAGCAAAGAGTGTGGACATATAATTTTAATACAGGGACAATATAAACAATGGTCCAATCAACCATACTGGATTAAGCTTTCCTGGTTCTTCCCTCCCTCCCTCTCTCCCTACCTCCTTCCCTTGCTCCCTCTCTTCTTATCTCCTCTCCTCTCCACTTTCCCCTCCTCTCCCCTGCCCTCCCCTCCCCTCCTTTTCCCTTCCCTCCCCTCCCCTCCCCTTTTCTACCGTGATAAAATGTACATAATGTAAAAAATAAGCCATTTCTACCATTTCTAAATGTATAGCTCTTTCTGTGACACTAACTCCATGCACATGTGATTCAGCCGTCACCATTATCCATCCCCATAACTTTTACCGCTTTCTAAACTGAAACTCTGTACTCACTAATGCTTACTCCCTCTTCCTCCTGCCCCAGCCCTTGGTAACTGCCATTCTACTCTGTGTGTCCATGAATTTGACGACCTTAGATACCCCTTTAAGTAGAATTGTACAACAGTTATCCTCTTGGAACTGGCTCATTTCACTTAGTGTAATGTCTTCAAGATTGATTCCTGCTGTAGCACGTGTCAAAATTTCTTAGCTTTTTAGGATCGAGTAATATATTCCATTATATGTATATACTGTATTTATTAGTTCATCCATTGATGAATACTTGTGTTATTTGTTCTTTCCTGATTCTTTGCTACTGAGTTTTCATTTTCCCTGTGGCTGGAGCCAACTGACTTTGTCAAGTAATCTTTTCACCCCAGATCCTGGGTCTAGCCTTGCCCATGCATTTATTCATTAATTCAACAAATACTTAATTAAGCACCTATTACGAGCCGGGAGCTGTTGTAAAGGACCCTGAAATCTCTCAATACTTAGTGCTTTGCTGTCCTATTAGGTAGCCAATAGTTACATGTGGCTATTTAAATTGAACTTAATTAAATGAAATAAAAATTAAAAATTCAGTTCCTCAAGTGCAGTAGCTGCATTTCAGGTAACAAATGGTGATATGTGGCTGGTGGTTATTGTATTGGACAGCGCTGACTTAGAGAGTATAGGGAAAGCTGTGTAGCAGTGATCGAGTGACAACTTTCTCTTTCCCGAAACCCCCCTTAAACCACAAGACTAGGAACGGGTCATCCTGTGGGTGCAAGCTTGCCGTAGTTTACTTGCCCATTTGTACAACAAGCTAGCCAGTTGGTGCTGTTTCTCAGTCCATAGTGAGGGCAAATCAAACAAGTGATTGAATTTTCCTAGGTCAGTGGCACTTGTACCTCCGGGAGGCATTTGTCAATGTCTAGAGGTAGTTTCGATGGTCACAGCCTGGGGGAGATGGACGTTTTACTGGCATCTCATCCAGTGGGTAGAGATTGGGGATGCTATTAATATTCTGTAATGCACAGGACCGTCCCTCTCCCCACCCCAAAGAACTGTATGGTTCCAAATGCTAGATTGGGAAACTTTTTTTTTTTTTTTTAAACACAGAGAGAGAGAGATCACAAGTAGGCAGAGAGGCAGGCAGAGAGAGAGGGGGAAGCAGGCTCCCCACCGAATGGAGAGCCCGATGTGGGGCTCAATCCCAGGACCCTGAGATCATGACCCAAGCCGAAGGCAGAGGCTTTAACCCACTGAGCCACCCAGGTGCCCCTAGATTGGGAAACTTAAGATGTGTTCCTGCTCCCGGTAAAATGGTTACAGGTAAGGGAACTGAGAGCTCTGGCCTCCAGCATTCAGAAGAAGCTGGTGTGCAGTCAGAGAAAATGAAGTACAGTGATGGGGAGATTCCTGACATGGTTCTAGTCTCCCTTTCCCTGGTCCCCAAGACCAGCCTCTTCCCTTTCCTTGGGTTTGGTGAAGGACTTCCATTTTATAAACTTTACTCTTCTCCTTGACTTATTTTGACATGTGATTAGCCTTTTTTGCTAAATGTTCCTGATGCAGCAAATTATTTAGCAATTCCTTCTTTTAGTTCTTCTAGTTATATCCCATGTCAATTGGGTATTATGTTCAAAGCAGTCCTATGAAATGTCTAAATCACATGTGTCACGTCCTGACAGCATTTAAAGAGATGTTAGGACTCAACTCCAAATAAACTGGAACATTCCCTGTGACTCAATATTGTTTCAAACAAGCAGTGGAGCCTCCTATTTTGCTGGTGGCCTCTTGGCTGGTGACGATCTTAGTCCTACATGTTTTTAGCAGAAACCAAAGGGCTTCAGTAGAATGCCCTTTCAAAATATTTTTTTTTCTTTTTGAAAGATTTTATTTATTTATTTGAGAGAGAAAACACATGTGTGGGGTTGGGGGGAGGAGCAGAGGGAGAGGGAGAAAAGAGTCTTAAGCAAACCTTGCACTGACTGTGGAGCTCGACATGGGGCTTGATCTCAGGACCTGGAGATCATCACCTGAGCTGAATCTGAGAGTCAGCCCCTCCAACTGACTGCACAACCCAGGTGCCCGAGCCTTTTCAAAAATCTTTTTTCAGGAGCACCTGGGTGGCTCAGTGGGTTGAGCCTCTGCCTTCGGCTCAGGTTGTGATCTCAGGGTCCTGAGATCGAGCCCCGCATTGGGCTCTCTGCCTACTTGTGATCTCTCTCTTTCTCTGTTGAATAAATAAATAAAATCTTTAAAAAATCTTTTTTCAGTAGGGAGAGGCAGCGTCTCAGAGTTTTCTGTACTGCATCATGTGTAGGGACTGAAAGCCGTCTATGTACTTTCTAGGGGCCTGTGATTTTAAAGAAGAGTGAGTTTTAATCACTTGGAAACTGCATGAATTACATGATTTCCAAAAATCAAGATAGCTTGAGACTTTGATTTTATTACTCAAGAAATCCTTGAAGAGTGTCAGTGGGAGTGATACATCCTTGTCCTGGAGATTTTAATCAAGAGGAGTCGATGCATACCAGTATGAACTTTATAAAGTCCGACATAAATGTAAAGCTATTCTGTATATGCTACTAATTGTCACATCCCCCAAGGAAATAATTCAGTACAAATTCACCAACAATACAATAAATATACTGTGAAACCAAATCAAAAAATGTCATTTCAGTGCTCTGATTTAGAATAGCCATGGTGGCTGGCACCTGGGTGGCTCAGTGGGTTAAGCCTGTGCCTTCGGCTCAGGTCATGATCCCGGGGCCCTGGGATTGAGCCCCGCATAGGGCTCTCTGCTCAGCAGGGAGCCTGCTTCCTCCTCTCTCTCTCTGCCTGCCTCCCTACCTACTTGTGATCTCTGTCAAATAAATAAATAAAATATTAAAAAAAAAAACTGAAAAAGGAATAGAGGTGAATAAAAAATTCAAACAGTAGAAAGGGTATAGAGTGAAAAGCCTCTGATCTCCTGACTCCTCCAGTTCTCCCAGATGCAACCACCTTTAATAGTTTTTTTTTTTTTTTTTAAAGATTTTATTTATTGAAGAGAGGGAGAGAGAGAATGAGAGCAAATGGTAGGGAGAGGTAGAGAGAGAAGGAGAGACTCACCGAGCAGACTCCGTGCTGAGTGTGGAACCCAGTGTGGGGCTGGATCTCACAACCCTGAGATCATGACCCGAGTGGAAATCATGAGTCAGATGCTGAACTGACTGAGCCATCCAGGCGTCCCAGTGGTTTGTTCTAAAAATTGTTTTTACTATATAAGCATATTCCTTTTCCTCTTCCATTGTCCTCCCTCCTCTTAAAAAAATATGTACAAGAAAATGTATATAGAAAACAGAATGTGTGTGCATGTATTAATGTATTTATAATATATGGTATATATGTATACATATATGTATATACATATACACATGTACAATTTCTGCTCCTTGTTATTTACAACTAAACTAATATTTGCAAATCTCTTTTGGAGTTCTTTTTATGTTCGTGCTGAGACTGGCTTCATGCTTTTTGGCAACTTGGGAGTTTGCCTTCTTGTTGGTGTTCCATATATAATTCATTTAACTGGTCCCCTTCTGATGAATATTAAGGTGCTTTCCAGCCTTTTGTTTTTACAAATGATGCTGCAGTAAGTTAGATATCCTTCCTTGTACCTTGATCTTTATGTACATATAATTGTATTTCTAAAATAAAGTCCTCATGGTTTTCTGGTTCAAAAGGTAGATGCACTTTGTGTTTTTATCGTAGATTGCCAAATTGCCCTTCCAAAACGATGGACCATTTTCTACTTTTACCAGCTGCGTATGGACATGCTTCAAATTTCATCCCCTTCTTTCTTCACCATCCTTTCCTTCCCATTTCTCTCTCCAACTTCCCTTCCTACACTTAGACCCATTCTAAAAGTCGAGACACCTTCAGTGAAAGGGCTTACATCCAAATATGTAGATTACAAATTGCAGGAGCCTTCTTGAAAAACACAAGCCTGCCCCCTTTGTGAACACTGAGAAGACTCTCCCCCCTCGTAGGGGTTTGCAGTGCTGGGCACGGGTTCCCCCTTCCCCCCTCTAGGTGATGGCTTAGCCTCATCTGGGTGAATTTCTCTTCCTTGTTGATTCCCTGGGAGGCTTTTAAGAGCTGGTCCTCATCTCTAGCGCCCGAGAAGTCGATATCTGTTCACTTGTCTTGGGTGCTTGCCAGTGCTTAGAGATAGGCATGGCTGGACCCCTGCATTCTTGCCATTTCAGAAGAAGTGGTATCTGTTTGCATGTACAGTGGCAAGCAACGGTTTCCAGATGACTGCTCGAGTCTGGCATTTCCATTAATGCTTTCAATCAGGAGATGGTTTCTTTAGCTCAACTGGCAGGGGACCCAGGTTTTCATCACACTTGCTCTCCTGTATCTTTCCCAGCCTTTGACCCCCCCACTGGGGTCACCTGTAACTTGATTCTGTGTGCTGTGGAGTTGAACTGGGACACTTTAAAAAAAATCCTTTCACCATGGCATTGTTGGCAAATGCTCTCTACTGCTCTTCTATTTTTGAGCAGGAAATGACATTCTGGGCTCTTCCTTGCTCTCCTCCCAGCATTTTATTATACGCATCTTAAACAGACAGCACAGTTGCAAGAATTTTATCGTGAACACCTGGATGCCCGCTAATAGAGTCTCCCGTCAACGCTTTACTGTACTTGATATATTGCATGGCTGTTCTGGTGGTCATCATTTGGGGCGCGTTTCGTGATACCTCAGTGGCATTTCAGAGGCATCCCAGCATGGCTTGTTAGCAGTGTGAGCTGTGGAGCCAGACTGCCTGGGTTGCAAGCCTGGCATTGGTTTTTACTAACCCTGTGACCTTGAGCGAGCTACTAAACTCTGTGCCTCAGTGTACTCATCTGTAAGAAGGAAATAATAGTCGTGCTGCCTTGAAGAGATGAAATGAATTAGTACACGGACAGCCTTTAGAACAGAGGCCACAACATGTTAAGCATTTGGTACATGCCGTAAAGTGCTCAATTTCATGAACTTTTAATCCATTTCGATTTCATGGATTTTTAAAAAAGACTTTCATTTTTGTTTGTTTTTATTTTTTTAAAAGATTTTATTTGAGAGAGAAAGAGAGAGAGAGAGAGTGCATGATTGGGGGCAGAGAGAGAGGAAGAAGCAGACTCCCCGTGGAGTAGGAAGTTCTATGTGAGGCTCGATCCCAGGATCCCAAACTGCAACCAGATCCAAAGGCAGATGCGCCACTGACTGAGCCAGTCAGATGCCCCAAAATATTTTTATTTTTAAAAGTAACAGGTGTCATGGATTTTAGGGAGAAGCAACTATGTACCAGACAGTTTATGTGTATTGCTTCATTTGATTCTCAAAACAACCTAAGGAGATAATTCCCATTTGCAGATGAGTATACTGAGGCTTCATATGTGGCAGCAATGGGATTTAAGCACACATCTATTGTACTTCGATGGTCATAAACTCCTGACATTGCCCCCTTCCCCCCCCTCTCTTTTTTTCTTTTCTAAAGATTTTATTTATTTATTTGACAGACAGAGATCACAAGTAGACAGAGAGGCAGGCAGAGAGAGAAAGAGAGGAGGAAGCAGGCTCCCTGCGGAGCAGAGAGCCGGATGCGGGACTCGATCCCAGGACCCTGAGATCATGACCTGAGCTGAAGGCAGAGGCTTTAACCCACTGAGCCCCCCAGGCACCCTCCCTCTCTCTTTTTTAAGGATACATTTATTTATTTTAGAGAGAGAGAGCGGGGATGTTGGGAGGGACAAAGGGAGAGAGAGAGAGAATCCTCAAGCTGTGCATGGAGCCCGCAGTGGGCTGTGTATAAGGTGGCAGAGGTTTCCGTGGTCAGGAAAAAACCTTCATCTGAACTCTGGGAACAGGGGCCAGCACCTAAGCTTTTGTCACTTTGGTGTGACCTTGAGCTGTTGAAGGTCAGTCTTGCAGAAGAAAGAATACCTGCTTTTTTTTTTAATATATATCTTGTTAAAATACTCTCCTTGCCATTAGCATTTCCCGTTCTGTGTCCTCTCACTGTCTGGAGTTCTGGGTGACCTCACTGTGTAGGAATTACCTTGGGGTTTTCTGGCACTGCTGTCATTTGTCAACTCAAACATCTGGGATGCTGGAAGTTTCCCCTGGTCTGCTATTCAAAATCATTTGTGAAGAGAAGGGCAGAGAATGGAAATCAATATGACTCCCGACTCTTTTTTTTTTTTTTTAAAGATTATTTATTTATTTGACAGAGAGAGAGATCACAAGTAGGCAGAGAGGCAGGCAGAGAGAGAGGGGGAAGCAGGCTCCCCGCTGAGCAGAGAGCCCGATTCAGGGCTCGATCCCAGGACCCTGAGATCATGACCTGAGCTGAAGGCAGAGGCTTAATCCACTGAGCACCCAGACACCCCATTGATTTACATCGGGTATGAGGTAGATAGGCTGGAGTTGGTCTGAGCGGGAGCCTGGTAGGGAATTTGATTTTTTTTTTTTTTTAAAGATTTTATTTATTTATTTGACAGAGAGAGATCACAAATAGGCAGAGAGGCAGGCAGAGAGAGAGGGGGAAGCAGGCTCTCTGCTGAGCAGAGAGCCCGATGTGGGGCTTGATCCCAGAACCCTGAGATCATGACCTCAGCTGAAGGTAGAGGCTTGAACCCACTGAGCCACCCAGGCGCCCCATGACTCCCAACTCTTGAGCAGACTGGGGTGATTTGAGGAGAAGCCTTGGCCCACTTGGTCCCTTGAGGTTGAAAACTGACCCTGATAGCATTTTGTGTCCGAGAAACAGCCCTCAGGAAGCTATGTTCTGCACGTGCCTCAGGCAGCAAAGGAGAGGTGGAAATAAATCCCTCAGCTTGGGCGCTCCTGCCTCAATTCCAAGTCAGTCCTTTCTCCCTTTCCATGAATTCCAGGTGCTGATGTGTCTTTAACTGCCTTGCACCTTTGCTAACCTCCGTTTCTAATAGAGAGGCCATAGTGTTTAATGACATCATTTTACTTTCATTGTATTTGCTTTTCGAGTTACCTTATTCTTCTGGCAGCTGATGCTAGATGTCTACTACAGACGTGATATAAAGTTTCCATTTAAAATACATTTAATTACATACAGAAAAACTGCCTTTTATTTATTTATTTTTTTAAAGCAGGATGGAATCGTACAATGAAAGGTTCTCAGATCTGGCAAAATCTCAGTGATGGGATAGAAATAATAGAGACTTTTTTTTTTTTTTTTTTTTTAAAGATTTAACTATTTGAGAGAGAGAGAGAGAATGTGTGTGTGCGTGGGGTATGGGGAGGGGTAGAGGCAGAGAGGGAGAAAGGATCCTCAAGCAGACTCCCTGCTGAGCACAGAGCCTGATGCAGTGACCTGAGATCAGGACCTAGGCTAAAACCAAGAGTCAAATGCTCAACCAGCTGAGCCACTCAGGTGCACATCCCTCCCACCCCCCACTGCCCCTCCAGTCTTTTTTAAACACCAAACAATCCTCAAGGGCTCTCTGTTTAGTCTCCACTGATGATCTGGGCAGAGGGAACACTTATCAGGTCTTTGTATCTGTGTGGAAGGTGCTTGGAAATTCAGTACACCCCGCATCTGTTTCTTGGCTAAGAAAAATAGACGCAGCAGGTTGGCCTCCTTGGAAGGTTTCACAGCAAGGCTAATTATGCCTTGGGGCTTTGGCCAAGCAAGTTTGTTTTCACGAAACTGTCCTTGGTATCATCCGCACATAAACAGGTGAGTCAAATGCAGATGTTTCCAACTTCTCATTGGAAAAAGAAATAAGTACTATATATCTTTTAGACAGGCTGGTTTCAGAAGTCAGGAACATCCAAAAGGGGCATCCTTAGGGAGTGCCTAAACGTAAATCCAGGTTAAGCCCAAGGATCTGCATGATCCTAAGGGATTCTGTTTAAGGAAACAGAGGTGTGCATCTGCTCAAAAAATCTGTCTGAGCTGAGTTAGCACTAAATAGCCTTAAGTTTGGAAAGGTGGGAAGGTAAGGACCAAATTCTTACCTTGGAAAGAGAACCAGGTTGATACTCACTGGTGCAAACTTGTTGGCAGTTCATGGAGCCCTGAGAATGGGAGCAGGTGATCGGGTGTGTGGGGGGTGGGGGTGGAGGGGATTGGGAGATTTATTGGAGTCTAAAGGGCAACTCCTTTCTTTGTATCTTTTGGTAAGAGAGGAGTCAGGGATGCATGCTTCTGCCCTATGAAGACTTCTTCTCTTTGATTCATTCCCTGACACAGGGAGATGAGGCCCTTTTGGAATGTCAAGAGGAACCTGTCTTCCTTTTTCCTTTCCCTTGTTCCTGCAGTCAACGTCTGATTTGGTAACAGAATGGAAGTGACTTCCATCAGCACTTAGGGGTTGAGATATCAGTAGGTCATAATTTGGCTTTTCTTAAGTCCTGATGTTTTCTAGGTTTCCCCATGGATCTGTGGCCCTAAGGTAATGACCATGGGCAGAGGTACACTGAGAAAGAGACAGAAGACCAGAGGATAGTGGAAGACAAGGGCAGGGCGGTTACTGGGTTAATGGGGGAAAAATTTTTTTTCGTGTTAATGAGGACCAGACTCATGGAGCAGTTACATGTCAGGATTCAGGAATCCTGCTGCCTTTCACTAGAAGCCTGGCTTAGCCACTTACCAGCATGTGGCCTCAGACAAGTTAAGTTTTCTGAGCTATCTTTGTCTAATACATGAAGAAATGTTGACCTTCCGTCAAGAGACTTTCTTAAATACCTACTGTATACCTGGCATTATTATGCCCAATCTTGAGATAAATAGATGGAAAAGATATAGGCAAAGCTCTCTGCCCTTATGGAATCCCCCCTTCCCCCATTTAGGATTGTTGTGAGGTTTAAATAAAATAGTGCATGAAAGAAAGCTTGGCATAGGCTCTTAAAATTATAAAGTAATTATTATGGAAAAGTTATGAAATGCCCATTAATTAGGTTGTCATTATTTAACTCTAGAAACAAAATACTTCATTATTTTACACACGATTAAAAAAATAACCAGGATGTTCTTTTTTTATTCTGCTCATGAGATGAAACCGAATTTCTCTGCCCTTGTGTCATGACTTTTTTTTAAAAAAGATTATTTATTTATTCATTTGAGAGAGAGAGAGAGCAGGAAAGAGCAAGGATAAGTGGGGGAAGGAGGAGAGAGAAGCAGACTCCCTGCTGAGCAGGGAGCCCTATGTGGGGCTCCATCCCTGGACCCTGGGATCATGACCTGAGCTGAAGGCAGGTGTGTAACCAACTGAGCCACCCAGACGTCCCATGTCATGACTTTTTAATTAATGTTTTGATGTAACAAAGGTCATTGTCCTCAACAACTGAGTTGGAAAGTACATTTGGGTTGTGTGTGTGTGTGTGTGCACATGTGCGTGCACGTGTGCATGTGTATGTTTGTAAAACTCCTGGGAAAACTTGAACACACTTAACTGATACAGTTCAATATCCGCGAGAACAAACAAGCTAAACATGCTTGCTTCTTATCCTGAAACTACTGATATGAGAGAATTAGTAGAAGAAAAATCACCTCTTGAGGAGTATTATGCCAACTCAAATCATGGAAACTGTCCCACTTGGAGAAATAATCTTTTCCAAATAGTTTAGCTGATTGCTCAGGTGGTTCCCAAGCTTTTAGCTCCAACCGGACAATTTGATGTAAGCTCCTTTCTCCTCAGCACAATAGAACATTTATGATGTTTATCAGGCAGAAACTTTATTAAGGGAAGCCTGACAGGAAGGTTGGGGGCAAGAGGAATGGAGTCTGTCTTCTTAGGAAGGCTTGTTTTTTGAAACACGTTAAATGACATGAACGGATATAGTTCTGGACTATTGGTTTGGCTCCTGATTATATTGGAAATGAGGATACCTGTTTTCCATAGAGTGCCTTTGAGGGACTGTCACACTAGACCTTCCTTATCTCATTGGTATCTACAAAAGGGCTCTATTTTTAATATTATTTCCCAAGATACCGAGGATCACTGGTTTACAAAGATATTTCTGCTGTGTCAGCCAGCCATGTAGAATGCACAAAATAATGGTTCACAGGGCTTTGGGCGGGGGTGGGGGGGGGGATTATTTTTTCGTGTCAATTTGTATAAGGAATCTTCAAGGTCCATGTCACTTGATCTCAGGGTTCTGGGATTGAGCCCCACATGGGGCTCTCTGCTCGGCGAGGAGCCTGCCTCCTCCTTTCTCTCTGCCTGCCTCTCTGCCTACTTGCGATCTCTATCAAATGAATAAACAAAATCTTAAAAAAAAAAAAAAAAGATCCATGTCACTTACCGAGTCTTGACAGTGAACATTTGATTATGCACACTCAGTGTTGCTTAAGGAACTTGAGTTATTGGGGCTCCTGGTGGCTCAGTCAGTCAAGCATCTGCCTTTGGCTCAGGTCATGATCCCAGGGTCCTGGGATTGAGCCCTGCATCTGGCTCCCTGCTCTGCGGGGAGCCTACTTCTCCCTCTCCTACTCCCCCTGCTTGTGTTCCCTTTTGTGCTTTGTCTCTGTCAAATAAATAAAATCTTAAAAAAAAAAAAAAAGAAAAAGAAGAGGAACTTGAGTTACAAATGACAATAGTAACAGGTAGAGGGAATGGGTTGACTCCCTGAATGAATTCAAAGAGGAAAGGGTAAGTGCATGCTGGTGAGTAGTACCAAGCTCAGGGTGGCTTTGATGTCTAAAGGTTCGTGTTGAATATATTTTTTTTTGACTGTACAGAGACCAGTTCGTTTCCTGTCTGTTTGTCCTACTTCTGATTCATCTCAGCAAGTGGAAATAGCCTGCTGTAGGGATATACCAGAGGGAAACAGAAAGATCCCCACCCCTCCTCGTCTGGAAGCGTGGTGTCATGGAATTTCAAAAGGTTATTCTGGGATTTCATGTTATTTCAAAGCGGAAGGGGAACCTGACTCACTTATTCACCCATTTCGTCCCCCGTCATTTGTATGTGTGCCGTGTCATGACGGTCTATGCTCTGTGCTGTCAAGAGCTTATAGCTTAGAGACGAGGTGGGGACAGTCAGTAAGGGTGGTGGGTTATTAATAGACAAGGAAGGAATGCATGTAACTGGCAGATTTCAACTTCTTTCTCAGAATATTTTTCCTTGCATCCGCATAGAAGGAAGGATGGAAAATGAAATGGCAATCAAGGTGGGGAAATTATACCGAGAAGTGAAATGGGTGAACTATGTCTGCCCAGTTCTACCCAAGGGCAATCTCGTGGATATTTGTGTGGACAGCGGGACCCGTAATTCCGGCTTCAAACCTGGGTGGTTTTCTCTTCTGTGATTTCAGGGTAAAATATTGTAATTAAATCATGATTAGGTCCTTTTTCGCTCCTTTGGAGTCATTCCATGGGACAGACCTCCTTCTTGTTTGATGACCACAGGGACCAGGGACATCCTAATCTTCTTAGAATTGTTTGTACTTATTGGTTTGTTGGAAACCACTCTAAAGACAGATGTCTGCCCGCCCTTCCCCCAGCTCTCTTCTCCAGAGATGTCAGACCCCTCATGAGGAATCTGTGAAATGTGAACTATGACTTGGTTATATGAAGTTCAGTGAGAGAGCTGGAGGTTTTCCCAGCAGAAGGCTGAAGCAGAATTGTGTAGACATCACTTTCTCTGTATCTAGGCAAGCCTTTCTGGGAGCTTTCCCACATGGGGAATCCAGGCTCGAAGAAAAACCAGCTTGACTGTCTAAAAACCCATCTGGGGTGAATTTAGATCACTCCTGAAATGCACCAGGCTGGGGTTGCTGGGGAGTAGAACACAAACATATTTGTTTATGTTGTTATTGTTGGATTTGAGAATGTGTGTGTCTGTGTGTTAAGACTTTATTAAGCACCTACTATGTGCAGATGTTGTGGTTTGCCCTGGGGAATTGCAGATGGGCAGAAAAAGGGTGTTCTTTGTGGTGAACCAAAGAATTATGCAGATAAAGAGAATAATGACAATTTGAGTACAGCACTAATAGGAAAGATAGAGTGTTCTAAGGGAGAAGATGAAGGGAGCCATCACTGGGGCAGTGGAGGTCAGGGGAAGCTTAGAAACCCAGTGCTTGAAGTGAGCCTGAAATATATTTTTAAAAAATATTTTGTTCATTTATTTGAGAGAGAGAGGGAGAGATGGGTGGGTAGGCAAAAGAGGGGGTGGGAGAGGGAGGGAGAAAGAATCTTGAGGACACTCCTAGCTGAGTGTGGAACCTGACACAGGGCTTGATCCCATAACCTTGAGATCAGGACCTGAGCCGAAACCAAGAGTCGGACACTTAACTGACTGAGCTACCCAGGCACCCGAAGTCTGACATATTTTTTAAGAGGTACCCAAACGAAGGGGCCTGAGAGTTCCAGGTTGTATGTCTTGATGGCTCTCATGCCCTGAGAGGCTTCTGGAGAGTTTGAAACCTTATTTGTGCTTTGGCAGATGTGAGAAGCACTAGAATTCTTGCACTCTGGCCAGGGGACACAATGTGTATTTTTGCTCACTAGGGCCATGGGCGTTGACTTTTTACCTCACATATCTGGGCCATATTACGTAGAGTCCTGTTGTTTCTGTAGGGCTGTTGGGTGTCCCTTTACCCCTGCCGTGGAGGACATTTAAGGCCAGGCTAGCCCCTGCTTCCCTACATAGCCGCTGCAGAGAATGTTCAGTTTTTACCCTGCCTCAGATTATTTTGTGCCAAAATACCAAATGACTTCATCACTGCAACACTAGAATTCTACGTGCAAACCCTAGGCATGGTACGTCAACGCCTCTTCACAAGATGGGTTGCACATGTGTCTGATGCTACAACGAGCAGGTCTTTATGGAATATAAACACCGTTTAAAATACTGCCGAGGTGATTTCACCATGCTGGTATTCCTGAATGCTAAGAATACTGAGTTAGCTTTAGAATGTCTTCTGTTGGACCTGGTTTTTCCTGTGCATGTCTTAAAAACCTGGTTTAGATTTCAGGGTTCTATGAGTGTGTGTGTGTGTGTGTGTGTGTGTGTTTTGAAAGGGAGCAAGAGGGACGTAATTTGAAAGAGAATCCCATAAATCCTAAGTGTACAATAGATGAGACATCAAAAAGTCAATGTAAGGACGCTTGGGTGGCTCAATTGGTTGGACGACTGCCTTCGGCTTAGGTCATGATCCCGGAGTCCCGGGATCGAGTCCCGCATCGGGCTCCCAACTCCAGGGGAGTCTGCTTATCCCTCTGACCTTCTCCTCGCTCATGCTCTCTCTCACTGTCTCTCTCTCTCTCAAATAAATAAATAAAATCTTAAAAAAAAAAAAAAAAAGTCAGTGCACCTAAGTAACACCAGCCCAGTCTGCATCCAGAAGACGTGGGCAACCAAGAAGCCCCCTTTTGGGATCCTCCCCAAAGGGAGCCCCACTATCCTGTCCTCTGTGCCCACTGATGAGTTTTGCTTGTTTGGGAACTTTGTGTAAATGGGTTCATTCAGCATTTATTCTTCGCACCTGGCCTCATCCCTTCCTCCACGTTATGCTTCAGCTTTGTCCCGGTTCTGGATAGCGCTAGTTCATTCATTTGCATTTTTGTATAGCATTGTGTACAGCATGGAGATGGCAACATGTATCCATGTGTGCCACTTTTGTGACATTTGTGTTGCTTGTCATTTGGGATTGTTATGAATAATGTCTACTGTCATTACGGCCACTCCTGTCTTTTGGTCCACGTGGCATGCACTTGCCTTTCTCTGGGGTGTAGCTTGAGTGGACATGCAGGATCGGGTCATAGACCCCGCCTCTGTCTAGTTCCACTAGATGATTCCAAGTGGCATTGCAAGGTGTGAGCTCCAACTAACATTTCCGCTGGCAGTGTGTGCATCTCCCTTGCTTAACATCCTCAGTGGGCCTTGCTACTGGCAGTCTTTTAATTTCAGCCATTTAGAATATGCCTACTTTACTATTTTAAATGGATCATTATGGCATTGGGTGTTTTGTTGGAACGCTTCAACAGCATTTAGCTTCAACCCTGAGTGAAGGGCTATGGGGTGACCTTCTGAGGCCTTAGCTTAATGTGGGTCTGTCATCTTAGATCTCAACTTCCAGAATCTGACAGACCAAGGTCCCAAAACCCAGGGGCAAACTATGTGAATTTACTCTTCAACTTCTGTGGGTCTCAGTCTCCTCCTCTGCCAAATGGGAATAATTTGAAATTCCTTACAGAGCTGCTCTGAAGAGTATAGGCATCAATCCACCATAGTTCCCGGCCCATAGCTCCCATAATAAAAGGAGCTATGAGGTTGCCCTGAGTCATAGGGAGAAGTGGCTGGCTTCATGGCTTTGGAACAGTCCTATATTTTCATTTTTTTTTTTTTTTTTAGGGGAAACAAAGTTATTTCGCTCAGAGCGTCCAAACCCCCTCTGTCCTTTCTGGAGCTACCTGCTTGGTTTGATGTGCGGGCCGCTCCGTGGGTTGTTTTGAAGGATGGCATGTTTACGGCTCAGCGGGGCCATAAACACTCCTCCCCGCCCAGGGCTGCTCTGGAGTTGTGAGCCCTTGACACGGGGGCAGCGGAGAAGGAAATCATCCGTGGCTCGTGTTTTGACACGGAGGAGTTTTGTTTTTCCTTTGTCAGCCCGCTGCATCCTCCACGGAAAACAAACAGAACACTTCAGCAGGGGTAAATATTGTGACGGCAGCCAGCGATGTTTCCTTTTCCGCCACGCAGGGTGACCGAGGGTGGCGTTTTAAAAGACCCGTGGTTGTCATTCTGATTTTTGTAAGAGCGCCGGCGCAGTCCCAGAAATGAGAAAAGCAATGCGCAGGAAGCGAAGACCCACAAAATCGGGTTTTTTTTTTTCAGGGACATCCTGAGCCTGTCCTTGGAGGGCAGTGATGGGGGCTGTTTGCATTTCCTCCCCTGGGACACCCAGATTCCTCATACCAGCCCTCCTGAGCCTTAGGAGACACCCGGAAAGACCCCAGAGCTGCCTCTTCCCCTCCCTGCCCCCCACCCCGCTCCCCGGCTGTGTTGGTTGCTCCGCTGTGAGCGGGGCCTCCCTCTGCTTCCCATGTCTTGACCAGCCAGACTCCTCACTAACCTCCGGGGGAACCTGCCAGGCCAGGAGGGTAGGGGCGGGGGAACCCCCAGCCCGCAGCTTCCCGGAGTTTGACTTGAACTTTGTCAGTAATGTCTCTTCCATTCGCTTAATAAAGTGTATCCAGAATATGTTTTCTTGACCTTTCCCACCTCTTGTCTTTTGAAAGAGAACAAAGGAAAGAAGGGCCAGACAAGAGAGGGAGGGTCCCACAGCTGGACTCTGGTGTTCACAGACAGGTGTGTGTCCATTGGTGTAATTTCTTTTTAGTTACAGGTTCTAAAATTTTTTATTTATTATTATTATTATTATTTTTTTAACTAATCTCTACGCCCAACGTGGGGTTAGAACTCGTGACCCCCCAAGGTCAAGAATTTTGCGCTCCTCCCACCGAGCCAGCCAGGGCAACCCTGTCGTTTCGTTTTAATTGTCTAATTTGGGGCAAGGTTCTTCGTTTCTCCAGGACTCCGTTCTTTCATCTCTCCGTGGAGGCAACAGTGCTAGCATTCATTACAAGGGTTATGTTAAAAATGACAAATGTGGGGCGCCTGGGTGGCTCAGTGGGTTAAAGCCTCTGACTTCGGCTCAGGTCATGATCTCAGGGTCCTGGGATCGAGCCCCACATTGGGCTCTCTGCTCAGCGGGGAGCCTGCTTCTCTCTCTCTCTCTGCCTGTCTCTCTGCCTACTTGTGATCTGTCAAATAAATAAATAAAATCTTAAAAAAAAAAAAGACAAATGTTACGAAATGAAACGTGAGAATTGTGCTTCCTTTGAGTGCGTGGCCTGTATCCCTTCGTTGGTCCTGTGGGCTGTAGCTCCAAGGTACAGATGAAGACACTGAGGCAGAGAGTGTCTTAAGTGACGTCACTAATGCAGATTCCTCAGGTAGTAAGTGGCAAGGCTGGGGTTCAGATGGGAGGTAGTTCAGTTCCAGAATCTGTGTCCTTAGTCCCAGTATTGCCCTGTTCCCACTGGTCCTCCAAACCAGGCACCCCACCCCTCATTCTTCTCTCTCTAGACAACCATTTCACAGCTCGGCCTAGCTCTTCCTATGTAATTTGAAGCCATGGAACTGGGATCCTGCCATCCACATTTTCTTTGTGTCATGCTTGTTGCATGATATGCTGTGTCATAAACATTTTCCATGTCCATACCTCTGGCTCTACCTTGGTAAAAAATTAATCACCTTGGTGAGAGCTGGCCTTTTAGCCCAGCCTCCGCGGGGGCTGACTTTCTTTCAGGGCAACCCGGTTTGAGCTGGCTTGGTGCCTAGGAACTGGCTTTCTTTCCCACAAAGTAGCTTCTGAGAAAAACTGTGGGAAACAAATGACTTCAGAAGTTTTTAGAAACAAAAGCGCAAACTCTAACAAATTTCATCTGGTCCAAAAATGTTATTACCCCAAATCTTGAAAATATTTTCTTACAGGATTATTCCCCCAAGGTTGTTAATCTGAGAACGATCCAGGCCTATTAGGCCTGACTTTTTGCCCCCTGATATTGGAGTCCTGTGTAGTTGACTGCCAGAGTGTGGGGGTTGAGGTAAAAATATTTCTCTGGAGGAAATGAAGTCATTTTATTTAATATTATAGCGACCACTGGGACTCTATCATTTCAGAAAGGGGATGGCAGTTCACACAGCCAAGATGAAGCTTTAAAATTGGTCCAAAAGTCCTTTTAAAAGGTAGCAGTGGGCTTTGGTAGCCACAAGTATTTATTCATTGTATCTCCCCTAAATATTCTTGCCATAGTTAAGTTTTACCAAATGAACATTGTTTTTCCAGGTAAATGTTACTGTAACACTATCTGCCTCTTCCTTTTCCTGGTTGACATTCAAAGCCATTTTTACTTTAGGTGTTACAGAGTGGCGGGTGGCTGAGGTGTTTCTATGGCTGAGGTGGTTGTGTGAGAGAGGCTTCTCTGGCCCTGTGGGCCCTGCACCTCAAGGAGACAATCCTTCATTTGTTCACAGAAGGAAAGAATGTGCCACTCACTGTAAACCTGCCTCCCTGGGTACACCTGTAGGGCTGGTTTCACCGCTGAGCTCCTGATAACAGGCAGAGTTTGCCTTGTTCTCGCAGCGGAATGTCAACAGTGACTGGATCCTGAGGAGCCTAGGTTTCTGTGTGCTCCTGTTGCTGGTGAAGTCTCTGGTGTGTGTGTTATCGCTCTTCAGCTGGTGGGGTGAAGTCGAAACTTGGCTTATCAGGAGGGCTAGATTCTCCTGGAACATAGTTTAGATAAGAGTGGGGAAAAAATGCCAGGCCTTGTAGAATTCACTGCCCTCAGACACTGAGGAACTTTATATCTTCTCACAAATGAGAAAGCTGTTTGGTTTAGTTTTTTTTTTTTTTTTTTTTAAGATTTTATTTATTTATCGGAGAGAGAGAGGGAGAGAGAGCGAGCACAGGCAGACAGAATGGCAGGAAGAGGCAGAGGGAGAAGCAGGCTCCCTGCCAAGCAAGGAGCCCGATGTGGGACTCGATCCCAGGATGCTGGGATCATGACCTGAGCCGAAGGCAGCTGCTTAACCAACTGAGCCACCCAGGCGTCCCTGTTTGGTTTAGCTTTGAAAACTGCTTGTGAGTAGGCTGGGAGATATAAAATGGTCTTCCTTATTACCTCACCTAGCTTTAAGTTTTCAGTGAGTCCTTTTACAAATAGGGAACGAAAGTGGTAAGGAGATAACCTTTGCTCACTTGTAGTGACTAGAGTCTTGAGGTTCCATTGCTTTGTCACAGACATCACAGACACTTGGTCTCTGTCAGAAGCCCAGCTGTGTGACCTTGGGCAAGTTACTTAACCGCTCTGAGGCTGTTTTCTCAAGTGTTAAAAGGGTATAATACTAATAGCACTCAACTCATAGGGTTGTATTAAGGATTAAGGACTTAAGATTTGTAGCCCTTAAAATAGTACATAGGACACAGTAAGTGTTGTAGAAGTGTTGTAAATAAAAATAGATTGGGAGATAAGAAGTTACAGGTAGGGGCACCTGGGTGGCTCAGGGCGTTAAAGCCTCTGCCCTTGGCTTAGGTCATGGTCTCAGGGTCCTGGGATCGAGCCCCACATCGGGCTCTCTGCTCAGCGGGGAGCCTGCTTCCTCCTCTCTTTCTGCCTGCCTCTCTGCCTACTTGTAATCTCTATCAAATAAATAAATAAAAAATCTTAAAAAATAAAAAGAAGTTACATGTATATGTAGAACTGCTGAAATTTATGTGGTCTTTCTGGTTGCTGAATATTCTGACATACAGGAATGAATCATTAACTCAAAAGAACTGGTTTTTTGGTACATAGTTAAGATTTTTTTCTCCCTTTTAAGTATATATTCCTTTTCTGCTTTTCCTGTTCACTTTTGAGGGCAGAAGTATCGGAAAAAAACAAGTGCAACTGCTTCCTTGTAGTATTGGTTTGGTTGTAGTCAAAACAGGAATTGTGAGTCATGAACTCCAAATTAACAGGAATGAGCCAAGGTGAAATGACATCCTAAGGATGGGGTCATCTTTGGCAAACAGACTCAGGAATTCATCAGGTATTAAAATAGTGTTCTTAACCTGGAATCTCTGGATAGAAATCAGGGGACCCATACCTTGGGTGGACTAAAAATTACATTTACATTTTCCTTCCTTTTTTTTTTTTTTTTAAAGATTCTATTTATTTATTTGACAGAGAGGGCGAGAGAGCACAAGCAGGGGGAGCGGCAAAAGGAGAAGGTAGAGCCCTCTGACCCCTCTGAGCAGGGAGCCCCACATAGGGCTCATGCCCCGAGCGAAGGCAGGCGCTTAACAGACTGAGCCACCCAGACATACCTACATCTGCATTTTCCCTCCTGACAGCTAGCTGAACGTGAGCATTTCTTTCAGTTACCAATGTGGGCAACAGCACATAGGAGCGTAACAGTACCCATGACTTTGTCATCAGTAGAAATCTCAGAGATTTTGATACGGCGTTCCGGTTTTGTTTATGAGATTTTTATTCTCATACTCTCAAATTTTATTCTCAATTAAAATTTAAATTTTAAATTTAAATTTGAGAATTTTAAATTCTCAATTTTATTCTCATATTCTCAAAATTCTCAGTTTGTTACTGAGAAATTACAGTAGTTATTAGATTCACCACTATTTATTTGCTACTCAGTGCCTTCATTAAGAAACATAAATATGAATGTATTTTTACAGTACTTTTAAGTGTGTTTCAGTATAATTGGTTTCCTCTGTACTCTTGTGCATTTTATTTGACTCATTTATGAACATCATTCCATCATTCTGAGAAGGGCCTGTATACTTCAACTGACTGCCAGAAGAGGCCAGGCACAAAAAAGACGAAGAGGGAGTTTTAAAGCTGAACATATAAATGGATTTTAATCTCCAGAGCTATCCAGTCTAAATATAATGTGGATTGCATGTAATTTAAATTTTTCTAGTAGCTGCTGTAAAAGGAATAAAATAGAACAGGCTTACTGCATATTAATAATATAATCTTATTTTAATAAATAATTTTTTTGTTAACTCAGTTATAATTAAATTTTGATCTATTTAATGAAATCTGTTCTGGCATGCCTGGATGGCTTAGTTGATTAAGCATCTACCTTCAGGTCAGGTCATGATCCCTGGGTCCTGGGGTATAGCCTTGCATTGGGCTCCCTGCTCAGTAGGGAGCCTGCTTCTCCCTCTGCCTCTGCCCCTCCCCCTGGTTGTGCTCTCCTTCTCCCTCTCTCTGACAAATTAAAAAAGAAAAAAAAAGGAAATCTGTTCAAAATGTTATTTCAACAGGCAGTCAATATCAAGTTACTGATGAGATATTTTACATTTTTTCTTCATCCCGTCTTAGAAATAAGGTGTGTACATTGCTTAGAGTAGCATCTCCCTTTGGATGCTACCGTTTCATTGGAAATACTTGATCTGTGTATACATTTAACAGGATTTTGTTGGAAAAGCAGATTCAGGTCCAAATAGGAGGAAAATGTTTCCTCTAATGACATTGTCATTTAAATTGAAATCAATGAAGGAGAGACAACACGTCAAATTCAGTTGCTCAGTCAACAGTGCACCCCCTCCAGTCCGGCTGGGCCCGGAACCCTTGGGAGGGAGAAACATGAAGAGGGCACTGGGGGAGATTTCATGAAGGTAGTGCTTGCTCTTCTGTTACTTTACTTAATGAATCAAATCCTGCTGGAGACCCTCCCTCCTTGAGGTTCTCCTCAACTCTCTACCTGTCCCCAGGTGGACCCTCACTGCCCTGGGGATGACACAGAAGGCAGAACTCTCTCTGGCTGGGGCTTTGTGTGACTTAAAGGAGACGTTTCTGTTTCAGTGTTGACTTCTGCAGATCCCTAGGGAGTGGAATTTTGTAATTTCCATTCCAGCCTGTTGAAGAGGTATTTACACATTCTTGGAGAGGAACGGTTCTCATTTTTTTCCCCTTGAGCAATTCTTTGGCATAACAATGGGATTTAATCGACATTTGAATTTTTAGTAGCTGTTTGTATTTTTTTCCCCTCCTCCTGTGGTGTCTTGCAAAGACTCCGTTTAATCTTTAATCTTAGTCCCTACTTCCTGGATTCAGTTGACATTCTCAGGCTGTCATTCCCCTGCAAGGACAAGTGCAGCCCTGGTGGTTTTTAGTTTTTTGGATCCTTGAGAGAAGGTGCATATCCGTGTAGAGGACCTTTACCACCGAGTTCGGCCAGGCTGTATGTTTCCCCTGCTGACCACAGTTGCTAGAAAGATCTTTTCTCTTCCAGGAGTGATCTCTGCAGTTAAGCTAGGTAGTTCCAGCCAACTCAAAGCTGTGTACTTGGGTGGACTCACTGTATTCTCATTTCCCAACTTGTGTGTCTAATTTTTGACACTGGATGTGGCTTTTTCATTTCTTTTGCTTGAAATTGGTAAGTTCTGAAAAAATTACGAACCAACACAGCGACCGGGCCAAATCCAGCTTACTGTTTTCTAAAGAGAAGTTGGATTACTTTTGGGTTCATGTAGACCCAGAAGGGCCACGAGAGACTGACAGTAAGTGAATTATGCAAATGAGTGACTTCCTGGTGTGTTCAGCCCTTTGGATAGAATGCTGAACTGTTCTGGGTCTTAGAAGCCTGGAAGCCTGTCTCATACCTCTCATACCAGGATCCCTGGGCCTGTGTGTTGAATATTATACTGTGCTCATGCTTCTGAAGGAGCAGACAAGGCACATTGCTTGCTCTTGAAGAGAGACATAGTCTTAGTAAAATGAAGCCCTAAACGTGCCCTGGTCTAATGGGTGATTGAGATGGAAGGTTCATTTGTCAGTGGAGTCTGTTTTGGTTTTTAAAATTCTTTTTTTTTAAATTTTAAAAGATTTCATTTATTTATTTCAGAGAGAGAGAGTGAGTGAGTGAGAGAGAACATGGTGGAGGGGCAGAGGGAGAAGTAGACACAGACACCCTGCTAAGTGGGGAGCCCAAAGCCAATGCCAGGGCTCTATCCCAGGACCCCAGGGATCATGACCTGAGCCAAAGGCAGATGCTCATTTGACTGAGCCACTCAGGCGCCCCCCTCCCCGACCTTTTTTTAAAAAAAAAAAAAGGTTTTATTTATTTGAGAGAGAGAGTAAAATTCTTTTTTTTTTTTTTTTTTTAAGATTTTATTTATTTGACAGAGAGAAATCACAAGTAGGCAGAGAGGCAGGCAGAGAGAGAGGAGGAAGCAGGCTCCCTGCAGAGCAGAGAGCCCAATGCGGGGCTCCATCCCAGGTGGGATCATGACCTGAGCCGAAGGCAGAGGCTTTAACCCACTGAGCCACCCAGGCGCCCGAGAGAGTAAAATTCTATACGAAACAGAAACATAGCAGTTTCCTGCCAAGTAGTAGTATTAGCAACAGAAATAGCAAGTTGGCATTTATGATTCATTCAGCAAAGGTTTAGTGGGGGCTCACTGTGTGTCAAGCACCCTTCTAGAATGGAGCAGCCAACACAATGGGCACAGAGTCCACCGGGGTTTATTATGCAGGTGTTGGGACTGTATCTGATAGGACACGCGCACACTTGCATTTTAATGAGTTGAGTGAATAACAGTTTATAGCTTAATGTCATTACGGCTGCAGTGGACGTGTACGCAGGAAGTGACAAAGTGCTTTGAAGAATACCAGATGATAGGTCTGGCCAGGGCAAACCGGAGGGAGTGACAGTAGCTTTCTCTGCACCTTGTTCTCTCTGGGCTTCATTCAGTCAGCTCTTGTCATCTTGGGTGGGGAGTGGGCAGTTGGACTGTGAATGAGTCAGCGCCGCCAGTTTCCTCTCAGCTGCGTGAACGTATATCGAGTAGGGTTTGTTTTTTCAGTGATTGCTAAGAGAGTCTCTGGTGTTCCAATCAAATCCGATACCAAATTGTTACAAAAAGACCATTTCCAGCTGGTTAAATTTAATGAAGCCGTTGCCTTAATATTATTTCTAGGCATATATGGCTTTTTACATGCGTGGATTGAAGATGGATGGCTTCGCTGTGACGCAGTGGTTAGTTTTATAAATATGCTGACTACATGACAAATACATGTAAATACGTACAAATACATTGAATAAATTGAGCTATTTTGAATTGTGCTCTTATCTTTAAAAGGAAAGATTTCTAAAATGTAAACATGGATTTTGATGTTTCTGAGTCTGCCTTAATAAACTTTGCAAGAGGTTTCAAACTCTTGGGTCTCACACACACCAGAGTTGAGTGAGACTGATTGAATGATTTTCATTTCATCTCAGTTACCGATGTGGGAGAGATGTTGGTGTCTGTAGCCGATGGCTGAGAAGGAATTCATGAGTCTTTGGTGCAAAAAGGTGGTTTTCTTAAAGCACCGGGACAGGACCTGTGGGCAGAAAGAGCTGCACTGGGGTCATGAGGAGTGGCCCATTATATACTTTCAAGTTGCAAGGGGGTTAGGGATAGGCAACAGCCCAGGTATTTGGGAAACAAGGTTTCCAGGACCTTGGGGGCCTAGCTGTTGTTAGGAAAGGGTCATTTAGGACTGTCTAATAAAACCCTAGTCATCTGGCGCCTGGGTGGCTCAGTGGGTTAAAGCCTCTGCCTTCGGCTCAGGTCATGCTCCCAGGGTCCTGGGATCGAGCCCCGCATGGGGCTCTCTGCTCAGCAGGAAGCCTGCTTCCCTTCCTCTCTCTCTGCCTACTTGTCATCTCTGTCCATCAAATAAATAAATAAAATCTTAAAAAAAAAACCAAAAACCCTAGTCATGAGACCCTTCAGGTGTATGTCGGTGGCTCATACGCTTAGGGGATGACTGCTAACATGTATCTTGGGTTTACAGATAAAGGAAGTTTCCAAAGGAATTTTCATATGTTAATGTAGACTCACAGGATCCTGCGGGTTAGGTTTAAGATTGGCTTTTGCCCTTAGCAAAGTATTAATATCCAGGTGGCAGAGTTCCTAAAGGAATGTCACTCTGCCTGTTTCAAGGACTTGTGAATGGGCTGCCCATAGTAAGGAAATGCAATTTTCCTTCTGCCTTTGTTTCCCACATCAGTTACCATTGAATGCCACTCAGGCAAGTTGGACTCTATTATAAGAGACAATGTACCTGGCATTTTATTAAGACCGTTGCAATAGAGAGAACCTGCATAAATGAGGAAAATCCCAGAGTAGAGAGAGAACACTTAGGGTTTTATAAACAAGGGAATCATTGAGGAAAATGGGAGGCGGTTCTTCTCCCAGCATAGTCCAGGACAGAATGGTCCTATACATGGAGTTCTCGCTCTGAACACAGAAGGTTCACAAAAGGGAGGTAGCATGTCTTGGACAGGACCCTTTCCCTTGAGCCCTGGCTCAGATAACGTTCAACATTGTCAGTGCATGCATTGGGAAGTATTCTTTTTTTTTTTTTTTTTTAAGATTTTATTTATTTATTTGACAGAGATCACAAGTAGGCAGAGAGGCAGGCAGAGAGAGGAGGAAGCAGGCTCCCTGCTGAGCAGAGAGCCTGATGTGGGGCTCAATTCCAGGACCCTGGGATCATGACCTGAGCTGAAGGCAGAGGCTTTAACCCACTGAGCCACCCAGGGCCCCTGGGAAATATTTTTAAAAGGGTATTGCTGATTAAAGCTTTCACTTAAAAGCTTCAACTGTTAATCAGAAATGTGCAATTTATAATTAGTGTAATTTGAGCATAAGGATTTCATGGTAAGTATCTCAGTGCAGTCATTGGATGATTTTGAGATATAAACATGAGGTTTTTAACCCTCACAAGTTATTTTATGCCAGAAGCCAAGAGAAATGCTGTTGGTTATTCTCCCCAAACCCCCATCTTAGGTCGATTATATGATTTTTTTCTGAGTCCATAATTATATTTAGGGGATATTTATGCCATTGCATGTTCTGTTTAGAGTTTTACAAATTTGAATTCCAAAGTTGGTATAAATAAAACAAGAAATATAAAAGGACAGAGGCCTGTTATCTTAGCATCTTGTTTTCAGAAACTGTTTGCTAGGGCTTATGGATCTAATTCTCTTGCAAGTTTAGGATTTGGGTTTTCTTTAGGGAATGCAGGAAGCATAAACTGGGGAATTATTTTACATAACAATCAGGATAAAATGTTATTTATTTATAAGTTGCTCAGGGCCCCAAAGCCTTAGGGCACCAAACATAACACAATATAGAAAACAAACCAATTTTCCTTGACATTTAGCTGTAAATTGAAATTAATTCATATAAAATACCTGAGATGAAACACTTTAGCGGTGGAATTTTGGGTACTGCTTAGCTTTCATGGTTTTGTCATTTCAGATTTAACTTCAAAACTGTGTTGTATAACCTCATTTGCTAGATAAAAATTTCCAGCTGTCCACTTTTTATTGTGCTTTTGTACTCTGTGGGTGAACAAATATTTTAGTATTTAAAATTTTTACTTTTTTTTTTTTCTTCTGTATGGATTGTATCTTTTCTGTTTTTCATTCCTTTGTACATGGTCCTACTTATTCTTTCTTATTCTGGAGCCAGAGCTGGATGGGGGTGCAGTGTGTGTGTGTGTGTGTGTGTGTGTGGTCAGGATACCATTTTTGGGAAATGGATGACTGCAAAACAGGGAGGCCTGCCCACTTGTGGGCAAATGACATAACCATAGCTTACCAAATGCCTTGCCAAGACAAATAGGATTGAGTTGTCCCCATTGGTGACTGCCCCCACCCGTGCTGAATTTCATCCCACCCTTGGCTCTGCCTTCCTGTAACCTGGAGAAACTTGCTGAAATTTGTACCCAAAGAGGGAAAAATAAAAGACCAAAACAGGATGTAGTGAAGTTTAAATATGCCAAACAAATGATAAAATGCAAAAGTGGCAGGGAGTACATTCTACCTGGCACAGAGTTCAGAGGTCATCAAAATCCAGAAGGAGGGAGAGAAGGAGTTACAATTTCTAAAAGTTCCTTAATTTGTGTTTCTTATGAAATGAGGTAATTAACACATTCCCCCCCCCCCCCCCAATTCTCTATCACCACCATTTCTGGTTTCCAGTAGTCTCCCTAAATTCCCTGGGAAGGGCACGCAGTAGAGGCAGGAAATGCTAGGGCCCAGGTGGCGTCTAGCCCGTGTGGCCAGCGAATACTCCCTTCCAGTGTCCATGCCGTAGGCTGACCTGAAGGTCATAGCGGTCTCATGTGTTTTTCCTCTTATGTAAAAAATAAATGAGATGGGGAACTTTTGGCTGTTGAATTTTTTTTTTTTTCCAAATTCATTTGAGAAATCCTATTTTAAATTTAAAGAATCAAAAAAACCCACACTACTACCCTCCTAATGGTTGTTTCCCAAGTGTGGCTTTATTTACTGCTCTGATTTAGCGCCTAGAGCAGGGCTTGGCACGTCCTAGGTAGTCAGTAAATTTTCACTGGATGCATGTTTGGGGCACAGAGTGCAGCCTCCGAAGCTCCTGTGCCGTCATTACAAATGCAGGCTCTCAGGCACGCCCTAGGCCTTCAGAATCAGAGTGGCTAGGAGACAGGCAAGAGAATCTGCATTTTAAAATGGCTTCCTCCAGCAGATTTGTATGTGTCCTCCAACTTGACAACTGCTGTGCTAACACAGCAAGCGTTTCTAGTTTCCTTGTTGCTTTTCCTATATTTTGTAACAGGGAGAGTTTAGGTTCTGTTCTCTATCCATCCCTACTCTCCCCCCTCACCGCAGCAGTATCATGTAACAAATATTTACCCAGTTATACATGTAAAAGAACTTTTAAAGAATTAATTCATTAATTATTATATTTTTTATGTAGACTCCGTGCCCAACATGGGGCTTGAACTCACAACCCTGGTATCAAGAGTTGTAAGGTTCACTGACTGAGTCAGCCAGGAACCCCCTACCCAGTTATATGTTTTAATGTTATCCAACAAAATTGGAATGCTCTATGTATCTAACCATTTACCTCTGGTCGGATCCCCGCCCCTGCGCCGCCGCCCTCCCCTCCCTCCCCCGCCGCCCCGTTATTCTTTAAATCTACCAAGTAATTTAGGCATGTATAGCTATTCTTTCTGTGAGCTGGGGGCTCTTTCTAGAAGTTTCTTGAGGAGCAGAGATAAGAGCTAAAGGGCTCTCTTCATGTCTTTAAAATTGTTATTCATTTATAAGACTGTATTTATTTATTTATTTATTAAAATGTTTTATTTATTTATTTGAGAGAGAGCATGTACGCAAACTTGGGGGAGGGAGAAGGACAAGCAGATTCCACACTGAGCCTGTAGCCTGATGTGGCCTCAATCCCAGAACCCAAAGACCATGACCTGAGCTGAAACCAAGAGTCTAATGACTGAGCCACCCAGGTACCCCAACTTTATTTATTTATTAAAAAAGTCTGTTAATTATGTATGGGGATGGATGTTCACATATTGTGGTGATCATTTTGTGATATATATACATATATCCAATCATTATGTTGTGTATCTTAAACTATTATCATCTTATAGGTCAATGATATTTCAATAAAATAGGAGCAGATGCCACCCCTAAGTATTTCTGGCACCTTAGTGCAGGGTCTGGCGCATAGTAGATGGTCAATAAATATTTAGTAGATGACTGGATAAATGGTTGAAGGAGTCAAAAAATAAAAGGACTTTTGGAAGCCATTAGTGTTTATATAGCACTTTCAATCTCTGCTGTCTTACTTGCTTACCTAGTACATTCCTTTTTGAGGGAAAAACCATTCCAGGTCACATTTCATTAAATATTACTAAGAAATTGCGAAAGTACTTACTGGTGATGACCGAGGATTCCTAATTACTTTCCTTGAGTTAGGCAGGAGGGCTCGGTGCCTTGAGATGTAAACAAGAAGAATGTTTCTCCCTGGGAATTCTTTTCCCTCTTCATTTGAGAAATATAAAAATTAGCTATGATTCCTCAAGCTACATGATTCTCATCTTTTACAACAGAAATAAAGAAGATCCCAGTTCCCATGTAAGTTTGGAGCCTTCTGAGTTCTACAGAATTAATATATTTTTTAAGACTTCTTATTCGAGTATATACAATAAACTGCCAAATTTATTTGACCTTGGAATCCTTGCTTTAATAGCTCTTCAAATTACTTCTGTACAGAACAGTTTTTGGGGGGTACTCACCTAAAGGGGTGCTTTTCGAACTATAGGACAAGATTCATGATTGTGGGTCATGGAATTCATGTCTAATCAGAATTTACTTATACATATACATAGAAACACAATTTGTGTTTCCTGTAGAACTTTTTTTCGAAGTGTTTGTGTCCTGAGAACTCAGAGACAGAGGCTACATTTCTTTTCCTCCCTCCCTTCCTTCCTAAGATTTATTTATTTATTCCAGAGAGAGAGAGGACACAAGTATGTGCCAGGGGTAGCGGGGGAGGAGGGTTTTGGGGGGAGGGTAGGTGGGTGTGTGGATGGGGTGAGGGGTGGGGAGTGGGGAGGAGGAACAAAGAGAGGGAGAAATCTTAAGCAGAACCCTTGCTGAGCAAGGAGCCAAACTCAGGGTTCTATCCCAAGACACCAAGACCATGACCTAAGCTGAAATCAAGAGTTGGACGCTCAACCCAGGTGCTCAGAAGGGTGCATTTCACAAGATTCTTTCTGCATCTCCTCCCACTAAAAAAAAAACCAAAACAGCACAAAAATATAGCCAATTTGATATGAAGAATGCAAGCATAAACATGATTTCTTGTTGAAATAATAAAGCAATTTTAATTTTATTTAACAAGCACATATTAGTACTTAATATGTGCCAACACTTTCGTGATCATTTTACAAATATGAAGTAATTTGATACTTATAACAACGCTGCAGGGTATATATGCTGTAATCACCCCCATTTTATGGATGAGAAAGTGAAGTACTTGGTAGCATTCTCTATGATATAATTAACTGTAAAATCAGAAAGTGACAGTAATAATTATAACTCTGACCTCACATTTAATAATAACTTTGACCTCACATTTAATAATGGCAATTAAAGACCAAAAGGGGAGGAGAAGCCAACCATATTATATTGGCATTAGAATCATGCCAAATGTTCTTTCTGGCCCCGTGGGGCTTGGGGACAACGCACATTATGTTCGGATCCTAGAATCATAATCTGTCTGTTTGAGGGCTTTTAAAAGATGACAGAGTTCTCTGGAACATGGATAAAATGTCTTCAGTTATTATTTGCTCATTTATGGCCGTCTGGCCACTGCATGTAATGAATGGCAAGTCATCCACTGTAAGGAATATTTTTGTTCTCTAAGTGAGCATTTCTCTGCTGTCAGGATTATTCCTTTTGCTGGTTTTCTTCCTGTCTTTCCTGCAGTTGGGGTCAACTATTTGTGAAAGTAGCACTTGTCACAGACTGCTGTGTGGTGAGGCTCCCCGCCATAGGTGAGGAGAGTGCTGGGTTTCAGGACATACTACGCCAAAATAGGACACCTTGGCACAGTGCATATTTTGAATTAAAGAGTTTGAGAAATGGCAGGTACAAGAGGGACTTGCTGATTTTCCCCTGACACAGTTGATATAACATTCATGTGACAGATGCCCTTCCTGTACCTGGAAGAAAGGAGGGCGGACGCTAGGAGGAATTCATATTAACAAGCCTTGCTAAGTTTCCCCCAGTTTACCACACTTAGCTTGTATCCTGCCATGTTTGCCCACAATTTTCCACTCTTCATCAAACCTAGAGTAAGAAATATTCAGGTTTAACTACTTAACTTACTTCCCTGGGAAGACTCTTGGTGGTTGTTCAGAAGTTACATGAAGTAAGTCTGAATGTGTTTCTCATGTTTATGTTTTGTTACAGAGCCCCAGCCAAGAACCAAGAAAGGTAGAAGGAAAGTTGTTTTCTCTCCCCTATAAAGAGGCATTTTCTAAGAAAGTTAACAGTTTTCCTTTAATTGCCCAAAGCCATTGGGAAACACTTTTTATTTCTGAAGAGGTTATTTTATTCACTTAGGAGAGAAGACACACCCAAGGACTTCTGAGCCATGGCTCTCATTTCAGTGGTATTAGCATAGCAGTGGTTCTCTGTGGGGTTAGTGTTGTCCCCAGGGGACATCTGGCAATGTCTGGACATTTTTTGGTCGTCACAACTGGGAGGGTACTGTTGACATCTAGAGGGGCAAGGCCAGGGATACCGCTTAAACACCCTACAATGGACAGCACAGCTGCCCCCAACAAAGAATTACTCACCCACAAATGCAAACCATGCCAAGGTTGAGAAAGCCTGCTTTGGAGCAATTTGATTCAATTCTCTGTCAGCGAAACATCTTGGTTTAGACTAAGGGCAGTAGAATCCCAATTCTTTGTGACTTGCTTCCATTAAAATTATTTCTCTTGGATCTGTTCTCATGACCAATTACAAATGTTTTGTTGGGGGAGCTGTAGTGGAGAGGAGAGGCAAAAGATGGCGTCAGTTGCCAGAAGAATTGTGGTACTTAGATTTTTCTCTAATCATTGAGTCTTGGAGTAAGAGGGGGCTGTTTCACTTTGGAGTTTGTGAGGTGTCGGAAGATCTGCTGAAATGTGCTATGAACAGACTATGTCATGGTCAATATGTGTCAGGTTGTCTCTGGGTTGGGCAGTGTCATAAACAGTCTGCATGTATTGTTTTGCTTATTCATTTCCAGTAACATAAAAATGTCACCTTTTTAAAGATGAGGAAACAATGTCAGAAGTAGAGTAACTGTGGACTTCTCTAATTCATTTGTTGAAGCATGGTGGAAATAGTACATTCTTTACAGAATGGCCATTCCTTGGGTCACTTTCTTTGTGAGCCCTGCTTTGCCTGGGGTAAAGAGAAATGAGGTTTGGAGAACTTCTTGAATGTACTGTGGTGTTTTAAGACCTTCTCTACCAGCTGGTTGCCTGGCCCAGGTCCTCGCATCTGGTTGCCATTGATGAGGAAGATCTCTTACCAAGGGACATAGAGGTAAGATAGACAACATTT
This sequence comes from Enhydra lutris kenyoni, assembly GCF_002288905.1. Taxonomy (NCBI): domain Eukaryota; kingdom Metazoa; phylum Chordata; class Mammalia; order Carnivora; family Mustelidae; genus Enhydra; species Enhydra lutris. Next base: position 22,763,496 of record NW_019154094.1, on the reverse strand, counting down.
AGACAAATTGCAGCCTCTCCCACCCTGATGCTTCAGGTGTCTCCCCTGATCTTTTCATTTTCATCTCTTAAGATTGCTCTTTCTCATTTTATTCTTCCTTTACCTCCAGAGATTACAAAATGATCCAGAAACTTAGTAATATTATGATGACCATTTATCAAGTGGCCGCAATCTGCTTACTAATGTTCAAAGAATATGAGGAATGTCAGTTTTGTTTCCAAATCCTCATTATTCCCAAAGGACTTGATACTGTGCCTGCTTAAGTCTTTTTACTCCCCAGATCAATCACCCTTTTATTGCTCGTAGGGTCTTAGGTACAGAGGACATATTCCGGAGAAGATCAGACACGGCCTGAGTGTTGGGGAAGTAGGAGATGGTATTTTATGTTGCCTGTGTCACTCCTACTGAATAATTCAGATGAGCTCATAATTTAACATTCATATCTGAAATATTTTCTCAGAAGTTAGAGAATGAACTGTCTTCACGAACATTTGACAGTGTTTCTTTGGGATACTTTTTTGTTATTAAGTCTATCCGTGAGTAATTCAAGATCATTTATAGCTATCTACATTTAACTCTTTATAATTTGTCCAGAATTAGCATTGGTGATCTCTTTGGTTATTGATATCCCCCCCACCGCCACCTCTCTTGTCAACATCAAAGGGTAGGAAATAACGATCTTGGTGGTAAAACATAGTTTGTATGCTTTTTTTTTAATAATAAAGATTATACAGTTTGCTATTACATTGGTTTTCTTGCCCATAATAACAGACATGTGGAAATCCTCAGGACTTGGAAAAGGCAATTTCAAAAAAGGGAAATAAAGAAAAAGACTTCCTGTCCAGCTGTGGGGCCACAAGTTCAAAAGAGTGTATTTCATTGATGATCTGAGTATACCACTACGTGAGTGATGTGTGTTAAAGTATGAGCAGACTGGTTTATATTTTTCTCTTTAGCTACATAGCCATAATGAAATGATTTGAGGGGCGGTCACAAAAGAATTACTAATGCTAGTGTTTGCTCTAGAGGCTTAGGGTCTCTTTAAATTAATGAGTTAAACAGGACAGGATATAACATCAGAAGAGCATTCTTGCTGTTTACCTACATGATTGCATCCTTAGTAAAAAACATGCCTGGCCCTCCCCTACAAAGACAGCAGGCAGAACCTTGTTCTTGCCTTTGAGGATTGGTTTCCCCCACTCCCCTGCCCTCCCTGCCTATCAGTAAAATGATTTCAGTGACATGGTCTCATGTCAGGAAATGTTTAAAGAGTCTTAGGAAAGCTATAAATAAATCTCATGTCACTGTTACCTCCAGGAACAAGTACATCTGCAGGCCCTAGGTAATTAGGATGTCCACCTCCGTTCATTAGGAGCCATCTGCATTCAAAGGGGTGCAGGCTGGTGACTTGAATTTCTTTCTTTCTGGGCTTCAAATTGTCCTGTCTGAATGCAGAAGAGGAAAATGTCTCAGTGAATGTGACTTGTGGGGAGATTGTCTTGTGAACAATGTCATCGCAAGACTGAAGGGGGGACATCCAGAGGTTGGTCGTCTTGTCCACTCCCAGCCTCTGTGTAGTTAGTACCTGAAGCAGTGAGAACAGAGCCTTTGCTAAAGAGGCATGCTTTAGAATTTCCCCTGAGTCATACTTAAGTTAACTAAGCTAGATTGAAAGAAAATTTTTTTTGAGTAATGAGAAACGTTTTTTTTCCTCATGGCAGCTCTACTTTTGTTTGTAACTTGGGTAATTGAAAAAAAATTCTCAGTAGCCAGAAGTTTGTTTGCTTTGTATGTATTTGAACTTGAGAGGAAGGATGATGGTACTGACATTTAATATGAAATACACTTTTTAAAAAAATATGGAATATACTTCTTGAAGTCAGGTGATTTGGTTAAATATTTCATCCTTGGGAGAATATTATTTCGGTCTGTATTCTTTTGCTTCTGACAATGGCTCTTTTTGTAAAAAGTAAAACAAAATGAAGAAACCAAAGCACTGAACACATTAAGTAAAATTAAATAAGACATAGAAAAAATTGCCATTTCTGTGTGTGTATGTGTGTTTCACTGAATTGACTGATCGCCTGACTGAACCTATTTGTAAATCTTTGAGCTAAAGTAATCAGAAGAGTGTCCTTTAGGTAAAAGTCTTATTTAATTCTGAGGTAGTTAATTATCTGTCTCCTCTCCCTTCTTTGAATAAAACGTCACCCTTTGCTGTAGCTCCCCCATTTGTCAAAAGTTTAGAAGTAAATAATAAAATAAAATAAAATGTGTGGCTTTGGGGCGCCTGGGTGGCTCAGTCATTGGGCATCTGGTTTTGGCTCAGGTCATGATCCCAGGGTCCTGGGCTCCAGGCTCCCATCGGGCTCCTTGCTCGGGGGTGGGGGTTGGGGGTTGCTGCTTCTCCCTATCCCACTCCCCCTGCTTGTGTTCCCTCTCTCACTCTCTCTGTCAAGTAGATGAATAAAATATTTAAACAACAATAACAACAACAGCAACAAAAACGTATGGCCTAAAAATTCTGTTTAGCAGGTGAGGGAGAGTGTGTTGTGGTTAGTACTTATCCAAAGCAAGCACACAGAATGAACTCACGTGCCTCATGCTACAAAGACTGCCTGTGGCCATGTGGTCAGACCCCGGGAACTGTCCACGAATCGGCTAGCCAGGGGAGTGCTCTCAGCTGCAGAGACACCCACCCCCCCGCAAGCCCCTCCCCATCACCCCCCACCCTGGGCATTTGGCTACCTCCAGGAAAAAGCTGACTTCTAAACAATTTCCTGGTGAGCCAGCTGGGGAAGGAGGGGATTTCCTTAGTTGGACACTGTGCACTGCCATTCAAAACAGACAAAGCCAGTGAGTCTTCAAAATTTGAGGGAAAAGGGCAAGGGAGATGTGAGGAGGCGGCCCGGCTGGGGTCTGCAAATTGGTTGAAAGTATTTTCGAGGTACTTGTCTGGCTTGTCGTTCTTTTGACGGCTCTTGGGAATCTCAAACAGTGGTAATAACTGGCTGTTGGAATTAGATTCCAGAACACAGGTCTTCTTCCTCCCTTTAGCTAGTGGAGTTTCCCGATGAGATTCTCTTGCTGTTCTGGCCACACTGGTCTAGGCTTTGATTTTTGGGAAGTTGTAGAAACTTGCCCATCATCAGGATGGAAGATACCACCTAGAGAAAATTAGGTAGAGACTTTTTTTTTTTTAATAGTTTAACTGAAATTTTGCTGAATTTTCTTTATTTTATCTTTGGCTTACAAGGCAAATATGATTTCTTCTTTGCTGTACTGGCGGATCGGCCCGTCCTTGTGTGAGCCTTTTTATTGGTTTCTTGCTACTCACTTGTGAGCACTTCTGTTTCCATCTTTGCCTTTTTTAAAAACGGTGAGGGAGTAAGGTATTTTGGAGAGTCCCTCCTCTGTGACTAATCAGACAAATAAAAATGTCTGATTTTTTAATTCAAGCATTTGAATTAAATAATTCCAGATGAAAAATAATATATGTAACTACATGAGAACTGAATTGCAGACATCTAATGAAACGTGAGTGCATTCTGATTCTGCCATTTTCATTTTGTATTTCTGTTTTCTTTTTTTTTAAGATTTTATATATTTATTTATTTGAGAGACAGAGTGAGCAAGAGAGAGTAGAGCACAAGCTGGGGGTGGAGTAGAGGGAGAGGGAGAAGTGGACTCCCACTGCGCAGGGAGCCTGATGTGGGACTCATCCCAGGACCCTGAGATCATGACCTGAGCCGAAGGCAGACACTTAACCAACTGAGCCACCCAGGCGCTCCTCGTTTTGTATTTCTTAATCCATCCCTTTCTTGCCACCATGTTTATAAGATTTTTTTAGGCTTTTGGAGAGCTTGCTGGCCTTGGTACTATTTCTGTGGTACTCATGGATTAGGATTAGGTTATTTCATTATAAAACCCTTCTATGGCTCTCCACTGATCTCAGGATGAAGGTCAGTGTTCTTAACCTGGAGCCCCACAACCTGGCCTCTTTCTGTTTGCTGCCTAACAAAGATGCCACAGTGTAGTGGCTTAAAAAAAACGAACAAAACAAAACAAACAAAAAACCAAAAAACCAGCCAATAATCTGTTCTTTCCTCTTTAAAAAAAAAATATTTTATTTATTTACTTGACAGAGAGAGCCCGAGGAGGGAGAAACAGGTTCCCTGCTCAGCAGGAAGCCTGCGTGGGGCTCAATCCCAGGACCCTGGAATCATGACCTGAGCTGAAGGCAGACACTTAATGGACTGAGCCACCAACGCACACCTACTCTGTTATTTCTCATGATGTTTTGGGTTAGTCAGATAATTCTCGGGCTGGTTTCACATGGGCTCCCTCATCTGTTGTGTCCAGCTGGGAGGGTGACTGGGTTAGAAGGTACAACGTGGTCTCCCTTATGCGTCTGGCCTTTGGTTCTGGCTTCCCTCTGGGGCATGTTGGTTTTCTTCCACATGGGCTCTTGTCCTCCATTAGGCTAGATTGCCTTCCACATCTGGCGGTTTTAGGATGGCATTTTGAAAGAGCAAAGGTGGGCAGGCAAGGTCCCTTGAGGCCCAAGATGTAGAGGTCACTGTCATCATCTTTAATTGGTCTGAAATCAAGTTCCAGCCCAGCCAGAGTTCAAGAGGTGAGGAAATAGACTCCACCCCTCGGTGGGATTTGCTGCAAGGAATTCACTCAGCCAAAACCTTCCTCTCTCCCATTTCCACTTGCCCCCTTTCACTGTGCATTCTAGTCCCTACACTTCTTTCAGTTCCTTAAACCCATCTTGTCCTCCAGCGTTAGGCCTGAAAACATGTATATGTCTCTACCTAGAATATTCGTTCTTGCCTATTTTTTTTTCCAGCTAACTCCTACACATTCTCCAGATTTTAGCTTCATTGTCATTTAATCAGGGTGTCTTTCTTTGCCCATATCCTAGATTTAGGGAAATATAATTTCTCCTCTGTGATTCTAATAGTCCCGTTTGCTTTCCTTGTCATAGTAGCACTTATCATTCCTTTATGAGAATTTAAAAAACATTTTTTTTTCCCCTTTCCTAATAAACCGAAACACTGTAGGTGGCAGGACTGGTAGCTGTCTTGTTCTCACCATGTGTCTAGTACCCAGCACAGTGACTAGCTTATAATAGCTGGTGTTACATAAATACTTGTAGAACGCAGATCAAATTGGTGCAGATTCCTTATTGGTATTTGCTCATATGATAATTTTGATGTTCCCCTTTGGGATACCCCTGACTTCCTTTTTAAAAAAAAAATATTTTCTCTCAGCCTAGCAATCTAGCAACAAGAAAGGAGCCTAGGGGGTGTCTGTGTGGCTCAGTGGGTTAAGCGTCTGCATGGGCTCAGGTCATGATCTCGGGGTCCTGGGATGGAACCCCGCAATGGGCTCCCTGCTCTGCAGGAAGCCTGCTTCTCCCCCTCTCTCTGTCCTCTCCCTGTGAAATAAATAAATAAAATCTTGAAAAAAAAAAATGTAGCCCACAAGAAGAAGGACCTGATTTTATATAATTAGGTTGCAGTCCTTTTTTTTAAAAGATTTTCTTTATTTGAGAGAGAGAGGAGAGCTGTAGCACAGGAACAGGGGGAGAAGCAGAGGAAACAGGACAGGCAGACTCTGCTTTGAGTACAAGGGGTGGTGGTGGGGGACTGGGGTGGGGGAGGGGTGGGGGGCTCAATCCCATGACACTGAGATAATAACCTGACACTGAGATCACCATCCAAGCTGAAATTAAGAGTCAGAGACTCAACCCTGAAAGAGGTTGCAAGCCTGTTTCTTATTCTTACTGATCCTTTAGACCCAATAAATCACTTGCTTTATATCAAGTGAACATTTGGAAGAAGTCCTACCTGTAGTCTATAAAGTAAATGGTTAAAGATGCTAACTTAAGGGCGCCTGGGAGGCACAGTTGGTTAAGTGGCTGACTCTTGATTTTGGCTCAGGTCATGAACTCAGGGCTGTGAGATCAAACCCCGATTTGGGCTCCATGCTGGTTATGGCACCTGCTTAAGATTCTCTCTCCCCCTCTGCTCCTCCATCCCTTGCTCCTGAGCACATGTGTGCTCTTGCTCTCTCTCAAAACAAAACAAAACAATAAAACCAAAACTAACTTAAGCTAAGCCATTGTTTGTAAAGAGTGGAGAGAGAACTTTCCTTAATCCATCCACACCATTGCTTCTTCCTTTTCTGAACCTGTATTGCATTTAGAATCAGATGGTCGCCCTCATTGCTTTCTAATTATTCCACGTGCAAGTCCAAGCTTCTTGCCTAGACTCAACTCTCCGAAGGAATAGTGGCATGTTTTATACCCCACTGATTTTCTTCACTATAATAAATAGCTAATAAACACGACTCTTCCAAGACGTCTTCCTCCTTTCTTCTTTTATTCCAAGCACTATATTTGATATTAATGTAAGAGTTTCAATGCATATATATTCTGATATAACGTGTTATGGTAGCTCTCCCTCAAGATGCCCTCCCTACCTCAACAATTCTCACCTCCTTGTATTCATGCCCTCGTAATAGTGCCCTCTCACACCAAGTAGGACTGACATTTGAGCCAATAGGATTTTGTAGAAGTGACAGTGTGTCACTCCCAAAGGTAGGTCTTCAAGGACAGAGGGACTTCCGCCTTGCCCTTTATTTGTTTATTTATTTTTGGCGGGGCTTGAATTCACAACCCTGAAGTCAAGACCTGGGCTGAAATCAAGAGCTGGCCACTTAATGGACTGAGCCACCCAGATGCCCCAATTTTGCCTTTTTTGATTACTTTCTCTGGGGGAAGCCGGCTGCTGTTTTAGGATATGCAGGCAGCCTTCTGGAATGGGCCCCATGGTGGGGAACCTAGGCCTCTTGCCAACAGCCATATGAGGAAGCATCTTAGAAGCAGATCCTCCAGATTTGATCAAGCCTTTAGCCCCGGCCAACGTCTTGACGGCAACCACTTGAGAGACCCTCAGCCAGAACCACCCCACTAGACTGCTTCCAAGTTCCTGACCCGCAGAAACCCTGCGAGATGATAAATGCTTATTGTTGTTTGAGGCTTTTACACTTGGGAGTTACTTGTTACACAGAAGTAGAGAAGTTACATATCAACCATTTTTGCATTCTCTCTGGACTCCAGGAAACTGAGTGTGGTGTTTGTAATTGCACTGAGTTTAGCCGTGGATGACACACTTACAGCCATTCTTACTTACACAGTATAACTAGTACTGAGCGACACGTACATACAGCCTTTTCGGGGTGCCCAGTGTTCAGTGGAATATTTGGTTAGGTGCTACTTAGAGGCACGTGTGATTTTATCATCTTTCATAGCATCCATACCTCAGAATATTAAAATGCTGAAAAGTTAGAAATGTTAACGAAAGGATGACCAATATATAGAGTCATACAGCCCCGTGCTTTACCTAAACTTAATCATGGATCAGATTACTTGGTTGCAGGTAACAGGTAGCACAGCAGGAAGGGGACTTTATTCTATGGAAAAATGAATGTCTCCCGAAACCCCAGGGTAGGATGGGAATAGGGCCTCCGGAAGGGTCTGGAACTGGGGTAGAAAGTTGCGAGGACTGGTACTGTATCTCTTCTTTGCCTTGAATGGCTTTCTCTGCAGATAGTCTTTTTTTTTTTTTAATTAAATAAATTTTTTTTATTAACATATAATGTATCATTAGCTCCAGCGGTACAGGTCTGTGAATCTCCAGGTTTACACACTTCACAGCACTCACCATAGCACATACCCTCCCCAATGTCCATGACCACCCCCCCTCAGTTTGTTTTGTGAGATTAAGAGTCTCATATGGTTTGTCTCCCTCCCGATCCCATCTTGTTAAATGCAGATAGTCCTTTTCTGATTTCTCCACTGACCAGTGGGCAGTTTCAGTCACACGAAGTCTCTTTGTTGACGCTCCCCCGAAAGACAGAATCTGATTGGTAGAGCCTCACTCAGCTGTCCATCCCTGAGCCAATCAGCTGTCGCCAGTGGGGAGGGACTACAGGGATGCCAGGAGAACACTCCTCTCTAGATGGTGTATGTCTGCTGAAAAGGAAAGATTAGGTGCTGAAAAAGGAGCCTGTGCAACAGATACTTTCAAGGCTTGTGCTATCATAGGAGAGAAGCCGTTTTAGAGAACATAATGTATTATCTTAGCTTTATGAGGCAGCAAATCCTGAACCTCTTATTCTACAAAGTAGCCGTTGATAATAAAATTATGAATGTGATTTTCCTCCTCTCCCTTATTCCCACTTAGATTCTGGTTTATAAATTTTACTATCAAGAGCTTTAGTATTTTAGGGTAAAGTAGTACCTTATTCTACATCCTAAATGGCAAACTCAGACATTATATTGATAATGGACTGTCACACAGCAAGAATATCCTGCCCCTCGAGGTCTTGCTAGCTGGACTGAGAATCAGATTGACAGGAGACAGATTAACAGGAGAAAATCAAATTTAATAGTGTGTGTCCGTAGGGGGAATCCACCCAGACACAGAAACTCTAAAGACAGTCAGGCATAATGAGGTATAAATGTCATTCTGACCTAAGGGGAAGGGGATAGGGGTCTAGTAGGGGACTTCAAAGGGAAGGAATGCAATTTACAGGAAATGAAAACGAGTCAGTGTTTGGTAAACAGATGTTTGTGGGCCACTCAGAAACACTAGGACATAGAGGACTTTGATCAAACAGGCCTTGCTTGCTTCCTCCCTGTCTACTATCCCTAGTTCTTAGTAAGATGCAATTATCTATGGTGATAGCTCTCTTCCTGGAGCAGATTATCTAAATTCCTTTTTAGGCAGTTGAGGGAGGAGGTAAAGAGTTTTTCCCTAGTCAGCTGGGATTTGATTTTTTTTAACTCAGTCTTCATCTTGGGGCAGTCTGTCCTTGGCCCCTAGAGTACTTTTATGACATCTATAAAGAAAGTCATTGTTGGGTGCCTGGGTGGCTCAGTGGGTTAAGCTTCTGCCTTTGGCTCAGGTCATGATCTCAGGGTCCTGGGATCGAGTCCCACATCGGGCTCTGTGCTCCTCAGGGAGCCTGCTTCCTCCTCTCTCTCTCTCTGCCTGCCTCTCTGCCTACTTGTGATCTCTGTCTGTCAAATAAATAAATAAAATCTTAAAAAAAAAAAAATTCTCTCTCTTAAAAAAAAAAAAAAAGGTCACTGTTCATGGCTATTCCAAATCATCACATGTAAATATGCATTTGAAAGACTAGAGAAAGTAAGAAGAAATACCCATCTTCTGGTCAGTGTAAACTAAAGCATTGTCTTGGAATTTGGGCTGAATACAAGTGGCAATTCTGATGTCTTTGTTTGCCACATACAACTTAGGGTCAGGATGTGTGAAATACTTCCTCCTTGAACAATATAATGATTAGGAATAGAGTGTAATCCACAGGTTCTAACAAGGGTTTTGAGTTTCTTTTACCCTACAGATATAAATGTAGTGATCTGAAGGGGCACAGTGCATTCGAATGTTTATAGCAGCAATGTCCACAATAGCCAAATTATGGAAAGAACCTAGATGTCCATCAACTGATGAATGGATAAAGAAGGTGTGGTATATATACACAATAGAATACTATGCAGCCAACAAAACCCCCAGAAATCTTGCCATTTGCAATGATGTGGATGGAACTAGAGGTTATTATGCTAAGTGAGATGAGTCAATCAGAGAAAGATTGTTATCATATGATCTCTGGGATATGAGGAATTTGAGAGTCAGGGCCTGGGAGAGGGTTGTGGGGGGCAGGGAGGAAAAAAATGAAACAAGATGGGACCGGGGAGGGAGATAAACCATAAGATACTCTTCATCTCAGGAAACAAACTGAGGGTTGCTGTGGGGTGAGGGGTGAGGGGGCACACATGGAGGGATAGGGTGACTGGGTTTTGGACACTGGGGAGGGTATGTGCTATGGTGAGTGCTGTGAATTGTGTAAGACTGACGATTCACAGACCTGTATCCCTGAAGCAAATAATACATTATATGTTAATAAAAATTAAAAACAAAAAAAGGAAAATTAGCAAAAAAAAAAAAAATAGATGTACCAATCAGATTAAAAGTTGGAGGCATTCTTAGCTGAAAAAAGTAGTTTGGAGAGATCTTTTAAAATGTTTATAATGGTTTGTGTCAACAAAAAGATAGTTTAATGAGGTTTCCTTCTATTCCCAAATGCTTGGCTTCTCAATCTCTTGATTTATCTTTCATTTATTTTCTGGAATATTTGGCCACTTCAAGTTTTAATGAAATATTTTTGTATGTGGTGGTATTCCAATTAAAATGTTTTTTTAAAATTTTTTAAATGATTTATTATTTATTTGATACAGAGCATGAGAGCAGGGGAGGGTCAGAGGGAGAAGCAGACACCCCACTGAGCAGAGAGCCCAGCGTGGACTCAATCCTGGGACTCCAGGATCATAACCTGAACTGAAGGCATTTGCTTAACCAACTGAACCACCCAGGTGCCTGAAAATGTGTTTTAAAATACAACTTAATTACTTTCCTAAGATTTTTCTATGAGAGTACACATAGTGCAATGAAAAATCAATTGTAAGAAAATATAACTGGGGATTTTCATTGTGTCCAGGGCAGAATTGGGTTCAAATCTACATGTAATGGCAGATTTTTATATGTCCTGGGGAAAAATGCATCACCTGTTTTTTACCCTGTAATATAACTTTTAAGTCAAAGAGAACACAAGAATACGAGTGGTCTTTTTGATAAATACTCTTGAGTCCGTGTAACTCAGAGAAGCTAACAGGAAAGACCAAAATGCAGTTGGGAAAACCCAATGTCTGTTTTAGATAAGAACAGTCTGGAACCCAGGATTTCTGACCCAGCCCTCCTCCCATTTTATAGCCTTTTGGTGCGTCCAGCTTCTCACCCTGAGCTTCTGCCTTTGGGATGATTTGCTCTGAGGCTTCCTGGTTTGTGGTTTGTGGTATCTTGTTTGTGATGATTTGTTTTAGTTTTTCACCTTTGTATTTGTAGCATGGAAAGGTATCCATTATTGAGGTAGAATGATGCAGTATCCTATGTGGATTACATTGAATTCTTGATATAAATATTATATTTCCATCCATGTTCTCTGTATGGTGGCTGGGTTTTTGTTAGTTTGGGAGAGGATTCTGTATGAGATGAGTTGTTGGTTACAATGAGGAGAAAGATGAACGAAGTAAAGAGAGGTTGGAGGGTGATGCCCCACTAACAGGTTCACTATCAGAGCCTTTTTTTTCACTGGCTACATTGAAAGGCATCCATGATAAACCCATGTCCCGCCCACCCATTATCTTGGTATCTCCAAAAACTCATGCTAATTCCATCATTAATTAAAGCTGTCTCAGTCATTTTCAGGATCCTTTTGAACAGACTGATTTCACTGTTTTGCCGGGAGGTAGAATGATAAAAACATGTGGCAAAGTGTGTTTTTTCTTATGGGATAGCTCCCATTGTTGCATTTTTATTTGGAAGGTAGGTTTTAGGAGTAGCTACCCCTGTCATACTGAAAAGAAGGCTTTGACCCATTTTCTCTAGTGATCAGAACCATGGAAATTAGGTCTCATGTACTTTAACATGTGTTCTAGAATTTAAGAGCACGAGGGTTGAGGGAAGCTATGGAAGAGCCACCATATGCAACAGGCGTGCTATGGTGGCCATCTGGGAGAGGGGAGATGTGGGATTCCTGCTCTCAGCGTCCAGTGGGAAAAAAGTGCATTGGTTACATGTCACAGGCTCCTGACCATTGATGTTGTCCAGTTTCTGTTTACACATGCTGTGGTTCCAAAGTGAAGAACTCTCTCACCTCTAAGTCTGTCTTCCCATGCTGTTGCTCTTAATTCAGTTCTGGAGTGTAAGCCATGTTGTGCTGGGTAATGGTTAACCTGCTCTGGGCAGGGAACGGTAATTTGTAGTTTGCCAATTTCCATTGTGTAAATATTCCCACCAAGGCCGCTAAGAAGTGACTAATGTCCAGGCACTGAACACAGATTCGGGGGAAGCTGTACACAGCTGTCCCTTTGGTGTTCGCACCAGGTGCTCCTGCCATCCCTGAGTTCCATACGAATCAAGTGTCATGACTGGGAGTCTAACTACCATAAATGAGGATGGATAATGGGCATTGAGATCAACAGTTGTTTTTTAAGATTTAAAAAAAATATATATATTTTTTTTTATTTGACAGAGATCACAAGTAGGCAGAGAGGCAGGCAGAGAGAAGTAGAAAGCAGACACCCTGCCGAGCAGAGAGCCTGATGGAGGGCTCAATCCCAGAGCCCTCGGATCATGGTCTGAGCTGAAGGCAGAGGCTTAACCCACTGAGCCACCCAGGCACCCTGAGATCAGCAGTTTTAAAAGCTCTTTTATACACATAATCTTCCTCCAGTGCTACAGTAATCCTGGGAAATAAGTGCTGTTACCCTCCCATTGTAATATCATCTCTAGTCTCCAATGACTGGGTTCTCAGTCCGTTTAGGTATCTTTTTGGAAACTGAGGTCATCCAAATGCTCACAGCATAGCTGCTTATCTGTGGCAGGTCTGAGATTCAAACCTGTGTCTTTCTTTCAAGAATCTGCACTTTTAATCGCCGTGAGGTCTGCATAATCATTCGAATGTTTAAAAAAGTGCATTGCATTTCATTGAAGCGTTCTCTGTCCTGGCTGTAAGCATCCACAATTCTTAAAAAGTATTCAGTAATTCATTCAGGTTACTGAGCATCTGTTTTGGGTCCAGCACCGTTCTGTGCAGTCAGGTATCAGTGATCAAAACAGTAAAATATCTTCGTTCCTGTGGAGAGACAGAGAGACAATGAAAATTCATGTAAAAGCAGTGATTGTTGTATATAAGGAGGTGCAAACGGTATGGAAAAAAAGAACAGAGTAGGGGGTGTTATGTACACTGGAGGGACTTGGTGGCGGTTTTAAATAGGGTGCTGCTATTCCACCAGTGGCTTAATTTTCAGACCTTTCACCACTGCCCATGGCCTGTTGGGGAAAGGACATGCTGGGTTCTGTAGTGTTTCCTGAGCACCAGGTGTGGTCTTGCTGGTTCACAGTGCAGATACGGCTCCCTTTCTCCCCTTGATCTGGTCCCTAACAAGTCACCATGGCAGCCTAAGGCCCTTCCCTCTTCTTGGACCCATGTCATATTCTTGGCTGGTATTGTTTCTGTGGTAATGCCTTAATCACAAGTCCCTTTCTACAGGAACACTGCCAGCCAGGCCAGGTTTCCCTCAGCATATCGTTTTACCATTGATTGATTGAATCTAGAAGCAGTACTTTACATTTATCTTTGTGGTTTCTCATTATGTAGAAAACTTGCAGAGGCTACTTGATTTATTAGCATATAAATCTGTATTTTTGACATCTCTAGTTCTAAATGCTCTTTGAAGTTTTTTTTTTTTTCCCCCCCAAAGTGTGGGACCACCCTTGCTACATGAGGAGATTGGCGCTAACTGGCCATGGATATGAAGGGAAGTGGTCACTCCCCCCTTACAATTCACTCTCCGTGGGTGTGATTCTGTTGAGAGGCCGGTCTCATTTTGGTGCTAGTGAGTCTTCATTGCCTTTTATCCATTGCTGATCTACCTTTTCAGAAAAGAGAAAGAGAGAACTTAAATCTTGGACCCCTTTGCTCATGACATTTTTTACCTAGAAATTAATAACATTCTTTTATTGACATTATATTTCTCTTTAGGCTCCCTTTTACACAGAGTCGGAGATACTGATTTTCCTCTTATAATAATAAAATAAAATGTCCTTTAAAATAAAATCTATGGATGTTAAAAAATGTGTTTATTTATTTAAAGATATATGAAATAAATAACAAGGGGTTTTCAAGTATGACACATTCCAAAGGTGGTTCTTTAATGTCTCAGGTTTGGTTAATATTTATCTAAATAATTTTTCAGGGTCAGAAGTAGACAGAAATCCTTTTAAGAGTCCAGGTCATAAAATAAGGAATAACTTTTTAAAACCTGAAAATACCTCATCATAACATGTATATGAATAGTGGTTAAGAGGACAACCTCTGGAGCCAAAGTCTTGATTCTAATCCCTCTTTTACTAGTTGTGTGATCTTGGGTAAGGTCCTTAATGTTTTGGTGCCTTGATTTGCTCATCCGAAAAATGGGTATAAAAGTGTTTACCTTGGTCCCCAGCTGGCTTGATCTGTATAAGACTCTTGATCTTGGGGTTGTGAGTTCAAGCCCCATCTTGGGCTTAGCTTACTTAAAAAAAAGTACTGGGGTGCCTGGCTGGCTCATTTGGTGGAAAATGTGACTCTTCATACCCAGGTTGTGAGTTTGAGCCCCATGTTGGATGTATTGATTACTTAAATATATAATCTCTTTTTAAAAATAGTATTTCCCCCAAAGGGTAATTGTGTTAATACGTGAAGGGTAGTTACAACTATTTACGTGTGAGCTATGTTTGTTTCTTTAAGACATCAGGCTCTTCGCCACTATTAGTCTAACCAATATATTCTGGTTGTTAAAGAAGTGTTACTTAATGTTCTAGGTTAGGTTCCTAGAAAAAGAAAGAAGCTGTGTTGTGGTAATTTTATGGACAAATTTCCCACTGTTCTTCCAGCTCTGCATTGGGGCATTATGTTTTCACTGGCCTGGGTTGTCTATAATTATCCTTGTGGGGTCAAGGTGGGCTTCTTTACACAGAGTCCGGGCAAGGTGCCCTTTATTGTCATTTCACTTGACCTTTCAGCCCATTTCTTATGTATAAATAACACATAAAAACACCACCTGGACTGAGGCCTTTTATTACTTTGGAATCAAATTCCAAAGGAAGTATCAAGGACAATTCACCAGTTAAGGAACCAGAAATGTAAAGGTGGCTTTCATATAGGTCTGCTTTTTCTTCTTCTGCTGTCCCATGGTTAAAATATAAATAAAGTCTTCTTCTGGATTACTGGATGAGCCATGGAAATAAACAAGACAGAGACACACGGCTCAGAGCACCATTATCCCCTGGCGAGCTCTGTAGGACTGGAGCTCCCCTAGTGATAGGAAATGTTTTACGGGGAGATAAAAGGATCCAGTGGCCAGGGGCACCTGGGTGGCTCAGTGGGTTAAGCCTCTGCCTTCAGCTCAGGTCATGATCTCAGGATCCTGGGATGGAGCCCCACATCAGGCTCTCTGCTCAGCAGGGAGCTTGCTTCCTCCTCTCTCTCTGCCTGCCTCTCTGCCTACCTGTGATCTCTCTCTCTCTGTCAAACAAATAAATAAAATCTTTTTTTTTTTTTAAGATTTTATTTATTTATTTGACAGAGAGAGATCACAAGTAGATGGAGAGGCAGGCAGAGAGAGAGAGAG